>NW_007578273.1:162284-185307 GCF_000690725.1 Stegastes partitus
AAAAAAAAAAAAAAAAAAAAGGCACGCTCCGCTCCAGCTCCGCACCACCCCGCACGGCAGGTCCGCTGGGCGCCGCCCCTCCTGTCAGCCTCCACCAGTGGGCTGGCTCGCCGAGCGCACCCCCCCCAACACGGCATGAATAATCATGAGCTGGAGGAGGGAGCTCATTGGGAGCAAGTTTCCTGGTTAATGCTATTAATTCTAATTAGCCAGGCAATGAGAATGAGTTCTGGAGACTAATTGGTGCGAGTCATGCACTCCTGATCTTCACATTTCTTATTAATTCAGCTATTTTATCTCCACCGCGGCACCCTAAAAGAATGAGCCGAAAATAGGCCCTAATCTGAGGCTGCGAATCAATTAGCTTCCCCCTGGATGAACTCTGCAAGGGCTCTTTTTTTTCCCCTGCTTACTTTCTCCTACCTGAGGGAGCATGAGTAGGGCAGTGGTGAGAGTTGGGTATGGTAAAGGTCACAGAGGTAGGCAGACCTCACTACAGTGCACTCTGCAGATCAAATAGTGCTCGAAAGGGCAGCGGACATCAGAGCAGACAGGTGGTGGAGGGTTTATTCAGCATCATGGTGCAGAAACTTCACGTGAAGGAATGATGCTGCTCTCATAAAAACACATGTTGAGGTGTGCAAGCAGAGGAGAAGCCGAAGTCACGTCGTTACAGTGAAGTCTTCCTCTTTTGTGTCTCACATTTTCAGAGCTGCTTGTGCATCAGCATCCAGCACTCCCAAACTCTTTGTTCTCGCTGTTGAGAGGAGAGAGAGCTCTGCAGCAGAGAGGAAAGGGAAGGAGAGGAAAGAAGTGCGAGGGGAGGAGAAGGGAGAAGGAGAGGTGGTAGAAAAAGAGGATCGAAGAGCAAAGGGAGACGGTGGGAGGACGTGAGAGACAGAGCAGGAGACATTGAAAGAAGTGCAGGGACATGCTGTGGTGTGAGCGCTCCGTACTGCTACAATATGACTCTGACAGGCTTATGTAACCAGACTGGCCTGGCATTTGGCTCACAGCAGACGCCGGCTGCACTGAGTGTTATATAACTGCATTAGCTGCTCCTCTGAGCTGAGCGAGAGCATGCGCACATGAGGCCAAGGCACACTCGCACAAAACACTCTCAGACTTCCAGACTTTTGGACGGAGCGACTGCTTTTTGCACTGCAGCTCGGAAAGAGAGAGGATGCAAGATGAAAAACAAAAAAAAAAAAAAGCAAAGGAAGTTCATCAGAGCAGGTCTATTAGTGTTCTACTGACTGGAGAGAAACAGTCAGTCTGTCAGGCATCAGCATCTTCGCTTCCCATCATCCAGCAACAGGTTTCCCATCCTGAAAAGCCTAATTAGGGCTTAATGTTGGGTAAATGTTTCCAGTGCGCATGCAGTATGCCAGCAGGGTCCAAACTCAATTAGCTCCCCTGCATGCGGAATATAATTTAATGGACCTGGATTACACTCTTAAAACCCAATTAGACCTCAGATGGGCATTTCCAGTCATTCTGTCAAAGAGACGGTCAGAGATGCACGGTGCTCTCACACAGTCTCCACCAGCAGCAGGCGCATCGCTTCATGTGTTGTAGCTCCTAAAACAAAGCTGAAACATGCTTGACTACAGAGAACAAACTGGACGAGTGAACGCAAAAATGCAGCCAAACGCTGACATTTCCGAGCTAATGTGAGAAAATGGAAGTGCAGATTAAGGTCAGGGCTAACACTGCAAGTGATAACCATTGTCTCAGTCAATCTGCAATTAAAAATCCCAGGATGCCTAACCAAGCATGGCTGCAGAGCTGTGCTAAGTGGCTCATAATCAGCACTTTACAGCGTCTGATCTCTTATTAGAGCGACAAATTGCATCTGATGATAACAGAGGAAATGAAGGTGGGATTTATGACACTGGAGCCAATGGCCAAAGACAGCCAGTGTCTTAAATCTATCCTAGGAGGGGGGGGAAAAAAAGACGAGTTCACATTTGTACACCTGATGATAACGGGGGGAAATAAAAGTGCGATTTATGACGCTTAGCTAATTTGTTCTCCGATGCTGTTGGCTGTGTTCAGAGGCTGTTAAATTTCAGATGGGACTAATGGAGGGAGAGCGTAGCGCAAAGAGTTCTTTAGCCTCATGAAGCCTGATGCTTTTCTGCTGTACGTGCTCGAGCCACCGAAAGAGGAGACAGTTTTTAAAGAGTAAACGATTAGGAGATTCAGAGGAAGATGATGCACGTCTGCTCCCGTTGGAGGAATGACATCACATCTATCAGTCCGGTGGTGAGTTTACTACAAACGTCTGTGCAGCCGACGGTGATTGCACAAGACTGGACAGGCACCCTCTTCCGTGCGTCTGAGCCGTGAAGTGAAATCATGTGTCAGGATGGTGTTCAGTGAACTGCTGCAGAAAGCCAAAAGAGGACTTCTACTCTGCAAAACACTCGTGCAATGTGCAGTGTTCCAAGCTTCACAACAAGTCAAGTGCAGGAACATGAACATTTACACATATTATGTCCATCGCTCTAGTTCTTGCTCTTTATATTTGGTGCATTACTGCTTTATATTCCCTGTTTATTTTCTTCATATGGAGCCATGTTGCATAATTTTACAGCAGTGTCAATATCGTACGCAGATGTTACAGAAGAGACACATTCAGTGAACAAAATGATATTTTCTACAGCGCTCGGCCTCATGCTGGATCTGCTGTCCTTGCTGCTGCAGTTGTGTAATGCTGCTGCTTTATTGTTTTGCTCATATTTAGGGCCCGAGCACCAAAAGGCGACAATCCCCTCTTGTATCTGTATTATTAATATCATTACTATTGTTATAGTTTCAAATGAATCACATTTTTGAGGCGCTAAAGGTGCTCAAAAGCTAACAAAAGCTTTACACAAAGTTGAGAAATGGTAGAAATTGTTATTGATCACAGCTCTGTGGCGAGGATGTGGGAAAATGGCTCCTGCAAAACTTACATGTACCAAATTTTGTAGCCACTTGTTTCATGTCCTCAGGTCAGCCTGGAGTTTAACAAATTCCTCCTACTGTTTGAATCATAGTAACTTAAGTTTTGGCCGTTATCATCTTAAGACATTTGAGATTCAAAGTTCTCAAAATTGAGACGTTTTATTGAATGTTGTTGTGGCAGAGATAGATGTAGATGTAACTCAAATAAACATTGTCCACATGTATGATGAGCATCCATCCATCATCTATACACCGCTTAATCCTCACTAGGGTCATGGGGGGCTGGAGTCTATCCCAGCTGACTCAGGGTGAAGGCAGGTTCACCTGGACAGGTCACCAGTCTATCACAGGGCTACACTTAGAGACAGACAACCAAGCACACTCACATTCACACCTATGGACAATTTGGAATCACCAATTAACCTCAACATGTTTTTGGACTGTGTGGGAGGAAGCCGGGGAACCTGGAGAGAACCCACGCTACACGGGGAGAACATGCAGAAAGATTCCGGTGTCCCCACCGGGACGCGAACCGGCAACCTTCTTGCTGCGAGGCAACAGTGCAACCAACTGCGCCCCATTTGAGATTCAAAGTTATCAAAATTGGGACGTTTTATTGAATGCTGTTGTGGCAGAGGTGCAACAACTTTTTATAAGTCGATGTAACTCAAATAAACATTGTCCACACGTATGATGAGCATCTCAGCCTAAACACATCTACATGTCAACATTGGGCTACAGTCAAAGTGACACCTGCCAGCCACATAAAGTCCACCTTGTGTGACAAACACATGATGTACAGCAGCAGGATGTGTGTTTGTTGTGTGCTCTCTGTAAGTCACAAGACTCAATAAGTCAACATCCACCTCTGTGGAGTCTTGGCAGAACATATAAGTGTCTTTGTTCCTGCATTAAGTGATGTTCACCAGACTGTGCACTTGGGTAGACCAGCGTCCCGTCAGCACCCCGACAAGAACGAAGGCGTGAGGTCGTATATTTAATTTCTAAATCTACATTTTTTTAACACTGTTTACTGTCTTCAAATACTTTTACTATGTTTTTTTCTTTATGGTTTGACAGTTATGTGCGGTTGTCTGTCCACAGTGAACTGGGGTAAGAGGCCCCCCTTTAAGAACAATGTCTTTTTTCTATTTAAAATATAGAGTATCAAAACAATAAGTACACAAGGGCTACGGGTAAATGAACAAATACAGAGGGTAAGCAAACTGTAATGGAATACAACTTGTCTTTTTATAAAAACCAAGTATAAGAACCTGAAATGCCATTTTGGTAAATACAAAGTTATTTATTTACTATTTTAATGTATTTTTTGATGTTGCTCTTACTTTAACTGCAAAAAACTTGGATACAACATACAGAAATGATATTTTATTTAAAAATAGTTTGATTATTGACAATTGCTTATCAACAAAAACAGAAATTAAATACCAGAAGTCAGAAGTTTTTTTTAATCACCAGGGTTAGCCTACAGTAGCACAAAAATAGTACAAAAAAAGTGTTATTTAAAGTAATTGAACACCCACTTCTTGTGAGTTTTCAAATGTATATTCACATTAAAAAACACATAAGCTGATTTTCTACGGCCAAAATATGACATCAACATACCTCAAATCTAATCTTTTCGATTTCCTCATAAAATAACTTCATAGCTATTTACAAATTATCGAGGCTGTTGTCTTCCAAAAAAAGAAATGAAAACTCTGTATTTAGTGGTCAGGAGGGGAACTGATGTGAAATAAAATGAGTCTTACAACTAAACTGTGACACAATCCATCACGTCAGGGTTGTAATGGATCAGCTGCATGAGGGGTGGTGCTGTGGGAGGGTGGAAGTCTACAGGAGGTAGAGTGTCCCGAACATTTCCACACAGCGCCAACTGGATGGAGTGACGGCAGCAGCCAAAACCAACATGTCCTGTCTACCAGCCAGGCAAAAAAGGAAATAACTCAGCAGACGCTGAAAGCACTGGCACACACACGGGCCTGTCTGTGGAGCAGCTGAGAGGACGGGTCATGCGCATTCACTGCCTTCAGCTACAGTTAGGAAAAAGGTGTAAAGCACGGCCAGAGCTATAACGTTTGACAGTATGTACTTGAAGTCAGGCACTTCCTGTTTTGCTCTGGATGTCTGTCACATGAAGATAACCAGCGAGCAGTCAGCAAAAGGTCAAGAAATCAGGGGCTGATATGTGTCACAAACACAAAACAGCAGAACAGAAAAAAAACACGAACCTTTGCATCAGGAATGTGGTTTGCTTGTTTTTGTCTCATCTATACATTATGCCTGACAAAGAGAAAAGATGCTGTAATGTGTTTACGAGCTCTTGACCCAAATCTATGAGGCAATACACAGAAATAACAATAAGTGCCTTCACATGACCTGAGGAAGTCCATCCATCCATTATCTATACACCGCTTAATCCTCACGAGGGTCATGGGGGGCTGGAGTCTATCCCAGCTGACTCAGGGCGAAGGCAGGTTCACCTGGACAGGTCACCAGTCTATCACAGGGCTACACTTAGAGACAGACAACCAAGCACACTCACATTCACATTCACACCTACGGACAATTTACAATCACCAGTTAACCTCAACATGTTTTTGGACTGTGTGGGAGGAAGCTGGAGAACCTGGAGAGAACCCACGCTGCATGGGGAGAACATGGAGACTCCCCACCGGGACGCGAACCGGCAACCTTCTTGCTGCGAGGCAACAGTGCTACCAACTGCGCCACCCTGCAGCCCGAGCAAAGGAAGTGTTATGTGCAATTTAAAAAGCCTACAGGACTTACAAACTGCCCTAAATGCAAACAAATTCATTGTCTTGCCAATTATTTTTGCATGTCAGTGCTCAACCATCACCAAATGTAAAGAGGGGCACCGCTCACGTTTTTATTTGAAATATTTAATCTTTGTACATTTCACTTCCATAGTTGTGATTCATTCATTTACAAGGTTACAACTTCCACTGAGGCTCCTTCAAGACCAAAAGTGAGAGAAAGTTTACATCATTTATTAAAAACAGTTTATACATTAATTACAATATTAATTCACGTCATAGACCTATGCCTTATGGCATGCAATGACTGACTCACCACAATGTAAGGCAAGGCATAATAAGCACATCAGCATTAGTGTTAAATTCTTCATGAAACGCAAGACTACAAAAAGGCACTTAATAGTGATGTGAAATATGACATGTTGAGAGCTAACATTGGCAATTCAGCCTAAATAATCCTAAGTGGGATAAAATATAAAAACATAAAAAAAAAAAGACTTCAACTTTTTACAAACTCAATTCACAAATACTCATATCTAGTCACAGAAATGGGATGTCTGATTCATGTCTCTCTTTGCAAACAGCAAAAACTAAAAAGGATTTACATTTTCAGGATTGTACCAAAAAACATTGTTTTTCCACAAGTGCAAAATATACTGATCGTATCTGAACTCATTCCATTTATATTGAAAGTGAGGTAACTACTATATAATGCATAAGTACTGTACCACCATTACAACCATCACATTACTATGAATGTCAATACCACTGAACAGCAAGTTATCATTTCTGAAATGGATCGTTATTTGTTTTGTACACTGCAACACTTAAAAATCCCTTTTTTCCTTCTCTCACTCTGTATTCTTCTAGAAATAATGGCCTTTTTAAAGAACACAGGTCGTGTGGAGTTTATGCTGTCGACTCCTGAACCGTACCACTGCAGATTGCATGATGCTGACTGCTATGAATCAATACGTCTCCCTGCTGCAAACTGCAGACTGCTATACCGGTAAAGATCGTTGCCCGTGGCTGTCCAAGGCCAAACACAGTCGGACATGGATAAGCTTAGCACCACAGATAAATTACCTTAGGTATAAGTAGACAAGGAAGAGCTGAGATTAGACTGGCTGTCTACTAGGACTCTCTTGACTCAAGGTGCAATGACGTAGATGTGCATACAGTTTTAGCAGCAACAGGGAAGCCCTGTTATGATCTGTAGGGTGTGACACGTTAGCCTTATCTCGCTCTCACACTCGCTGCGCTCTGGGGCTCCCGAGTGGGGCTCCCCTCGTCGCCCCCAGCAGCGAGGCAGTCCAGCTAATCAGGGGTATTCCAGACCTGGCCAATCAGAGAAGTCTCCTCTGAAAGGCCTTTAAAAGGGAATCTGTAAGTGAAATATCTGAGGTATTGAGAAAGTGCCTTGTTGCCGAGTCTTTGTGACAGAGCACGAACTAAAATTCAGCACAGAGATATTGAAGCTCATTCAATCACACCACAGAAGGTAGAGAGCAACCTACAATGTGAGTCACTACTAAATAAAGTAACTTATTATGGATAAAATCATCATCAACCAGGCTAATTAAAACTGTACCGATTGTTACACTCGATAAAAACCAGCTGAGAGAAGTCACACAACACAAACACAAAAACAGCAGAGGCAATTATTTGAAAAAGGAACGACAAAGAAATGAATTCCTTCACAATATCCCTTCGAGTGCCTTTTGTAGCATCCTTCAAACTGCGCAATACACTAGGCAAGAGAAAAGAAAACAATCTGATACGAAGGACAAGGCGTGCTCAGCTGAAATCCCTGTCGGGGAAGATGAGAGGGGCGATGAGGGTCCAGAGGTAGAGTCCGAGGCCCAGCCAGCTGGAGCTCATCTTCACCCACACAGCTGGCATGCTGCTCCGCATCTTCTGGGTGGTGGTGTCGGGTCTGAGGGGGGACACAGCACAAATTAGCTAACCTACCACACGCACTAAAATTCATCTAAAGTGCAGGGACGGTCAGAAAAAGCACTGTGGTGGATGTTTCCTGAGCAGAGGACGTCTGTAGAAGTAGTGCGCCCTCTGGTGGCTGTACTGGAGGTGTATAACACGCCAGGGCAACAATGACTGAAAACAGCACATCTTAGAACTTCAGGATTTTCCATGTGCTCAAACAGACCAGGTAAATTCTTTGCTGTTCTTGGTTTATAGCTTGTAAGTGAATAAAATGATTGATATGAATTTGTATCAGTCTCACACACGACCTAAACATTTGTGGATGTTTATGCAGCATTTCCTCGCTCACAGGCAGCTGAAAAGAGGGCAATTCACAACGTTTTGCACGTCTTCAAGTCTACTGGCAGCAGACACTTACTGGTACCAGTTGGTCAGAGTCATCATGATGTACAGGGAGGCCAAGAAGAGGTGGAAGTGGAAAAAGGAGTAGCTGTAAGTGACTCCTTCCTCTTCATTGTCGACGGCCCTGCGAACGCCGTCCTCTCCCACCACGCCCTCTCCACCAGATTCTACGCCCTCCTCCGTCTGCATCAGCTTGTTGACCTGGGTGTTGCTGGATGATCGGATGCTAGGAGAGACACAAAGAGTCAGTTTAACCACATGGAACTTTTGGCTTTCTGTACAAAACTCTCCAAAAGATGGCAAAAACCTGCATTCTCTATCACAGCAACGGGCAGCTCCTCCAGCACGATGAACTACATTACAGCCTCTGTGATCTTTTTGCTGTCTTGAGGAAATGTTTCTCTGCTTTTAAAACTGTCCTCAAATGTGTGTTGTTCAGTGCAGCCTTTGCCTGATTTATCAAAGTAAACTCACTGTTTTCTCAAATTGGTGGTGTTGAATGCAGCTCTGTTGCTGTCACCTCACCGAATGCTCACATTGCAGATATGCAGTGGTCGCTGGACAGCTTCCGTTCAATGTAAAATACGTCCAGACTGCAGATATTTTACTCAGATTCTCAAACAATCTGTGCTCTGCCTTTATGACGCCTGTGTGAAAGCGGATTCAACTCAATAAAGCGGATACTGATTAGTGATCATTGAGATTGAATTGGGACATCCCTGGGGTACAAAACGTGTAATGCCTCTGGCTCTGCTGAACTTACCTGGCATAGAGGGTACAGAAGAGGAAGATGACCAAACCAACGATGCCCTGAGCGTCCCACCACTGCACCTGTCCTGGGTTGCTGTCACCAGGTGCTTCAGTGGTGCTGACGTTTGACACTAGACTCAACAGGCTGGGGTTACACTTACGATCTAGACACAAAGTATACACACACACACAGTTTACACCCATTATAAATGACCAGCTATTATAGGAAAACACATCATTTTACAGTGAGCCTGTTTGGATTTGTCATGAACCTTAAAAGGATCTGAATTCCATTTTGACTGTGATTTCAATAAAACAGTTTAATTAGTACCTAAATTATGAAACTAAAGATGTTACAGGCACCTTAGAAGTCGACAAAAGATGTATTTGGCAATAATTCTGTACTAATAACCTTCATGTGTTTTCCAATTACAATGCATCATTCTCCCTCATATTGAAATAAATGTGAAAACACGGTTTTCCTTTTATCATCGATTCATCCAAACGTGTTTTTAAACTAGTCTCTAAAATTTCTCTATCAACACTAAAAGCGCCAAACAAAGGAACAAAACATAAACTACTGTATGTACTATTCAAGGTATATACTGACGGAACTCTTTTCTTAGTATGCTTTGCGTAATCAAACACTGCAGCTGTTGACCTGCACTCTGTTTGGTTGCACTGTTTCAAAAACACGGAAACTTGATTCTCCGAAATGACAAGGATGATTTGCATCTTTTCAAGAAAAACTGAAATCTAATTCTATGTGGGTATTTGAGATGCATTTTCACTGTTGTGTGAAAATGGATCCTCGTCGCCTATGTTTACAGAAAACTAACTCTACAGTCACTCTTTGTTTCCATTCTCTGGAAAGGTAGATTACACAAGGTGAGCGAGGGAGGGTGTGCTAACTATTAGCAAAAAGCAGCTCTTTGTTTCTATAGCGAAACGGAAAAACTCACCCCTATAATACAAATACTGCAGCAGAGAAACGACAAGTACAGTAACAGTGAGTATAATCAGAACTAAACATGCAACAAAAGGTTATAGAAAAGCGTGCAATGAGGAAACAGGACACTCACTTGGATTGTTGGTCATCGCAGACCAAGTGACATACATGGTGTAGAGAGAGATGAGAGAAGCCTGAAGCAGACCAGAGTGAGGCTGAGCTTCCTGTAATTAACGGAACAAATACACAGTAATTCAATTGGCCAAAATATGACAACAGCAAAATGTAAACTAATGCTGAGCTGCAGTGAAACAAATGTTGTACTTAATTGTGTTTAGATAATAAAAAATCTAACAAAAGATCAGCAAGTCATTAACAAAGCAGTGGAGGAGCACGTTTTCTAGTCTGCAAAATAACAGCACATCCTGTAATTATAACTTAAAATAAAATATAACCATGCTCACACCAAGATAGATGTAAATATGCTGGTTCCTCTAAGCTCAATCCTTTCTATAAAGGGCGATCAGAAGGCCCTGGGGCTGTTTGTGGTAAAGGTACACAGAGCATGTCATGGGCCGTCGCTAGTCAGGAGACTGTGTGACACCACATTATCCACTGCAGGACCTGTGCTACACACATTTTTGTGAAAACTGGTAGATGCACAATTGTGATGTCTACATGGACTTCAAACTGGAGCAAAGAAGAAAACATTGCATCAGTGCCAGTCGGCAGCCGGGACGAGCCAACCTTTATAACGGGGATCATCACTGGTGATGAAAGATGCGTTTGTGGCTACCACTAAGGGAAGTGTTTTTTCTCTGAAAGAGCCGCAGTTGCAAAGACTGGAAAAGGCCAAAATCTAGCCAGGAGCACAATAAGCATGCTCGTTGTTTTCTTCAACATTCTCATAGCTGAGCTGTGCATCATGAATTGGCCCCCAGGGTCGAACTGTAAATGCAGGGCTCTACTGTAACGTCCTGAGGCATCCAAGGAAGAACGTTTGGTGCAAATGATCTGAGCCGAGGACATGACATGTGGGTGCTCCATTGCAGCGTGCATCCAGTCGCAGGGCTGTGACTATGCTCTGTTTTTTTGGCCACAACAAGGTCGCTCCTCACCTGGCCTACTCAATAGATTTGGCTCTCTGTGATTTCTTTCTTCTTCCCATCAATAGATTCAAATTCAAGGGTTGGTGTTTTGACTCAGTTATGAGATTCAGCACTCATCACATCTGGGGTTTAAACATGTTTAGGTAACGGGACTTCAGTGAGGAGTTACAAGTATTGCAGAGGTGCCTGAAGCGTTGTATCACTGCACAAGGAGACTACTTCAACAAGGAACCAAAGGTAAATAAGGTACGGGTTTGGATTTTTATACACACAGTGGAACTTTTTTGTACTGTCTTCTCAAATTTCACTATCAACACTAAAAGACCAAAACATCCGAAAAATGCTTTTTCTGTTACTGTATGTTCCACTAATATTACAGCATCAAGAAAAATACAAATCAGTGGCATCACCTGCCTTACGTGACTTTCTATATTGATCTATGTTGACAAGGTGAGCTGTAGGTGACAGGCTCAGCCAACATTTAGAAACATTCCCACATTTTACCTGTATCTTTGGTAAGATAGAGACAACGGAGATGATGATGCAGAAGATAAGGTTGAGGCTGATGAATACTTTATGCTCTGTGCAGTCATCTGGCTGCGTGTAGTAAACGTAGAAAAGCACCACAGCAGTGATCGCCAGCGCATAGTGGAGAACAGTGAAAGACAGCAGCCCTGGAATTTACATGAAAACACAATGACATCACAAAGACAGAAAATAGAAGTATTATAAAAATCAGGTACTGACTTGGACAGCAGAGAAAAGCTGCCTAATGCTAGAAATTTGGTATTCTGTACCAATATAACAGGAATATAACTAAGAGTCCACAATTCTCACAACCAATCAAATTAACTGTCATGAACTCTCATCTAAAACACTGTTGCACACACACAATGTGTTAACACAAACACACAGACTGGACAACCCTAGCTATTAAGATACCATGCCTGCTAATACGATAAAAATTTAAATCAGCATCAAATATATAGATTAAAATGAAACACCTGTTTTTAAGTGAGTGCTTTACCTGCAAACCAGCATTTGTTGTTTGTGTTTTCAGCGTTTTCTACCCAGATCTTGTTCCAGGAGTGGGCAAAGTCGATGAGGAGGATAAGTTGAATTAGAATGAAGATGAAGGATCCCACCACTCCAAAGTAAAACCACACTGTGAAGTGCAAAGACAAAACAGTTTCCTGATACTGTAGAATGGGAAAATAATTGCACAAGTTACCACTCAATATATATATATATGTAGCTGTTTGTGTTAAAAAGAGAAATGTTTGTACCAGTATGAAATGTTCCATCAGGGATGAAAAAAGCTCCCACTGTAATCCCAATCAAGATCAGAAACTTAAAGAACCAGAACCTGGGACACAAACATTTACAAATGCACCATCAGTTAAGAAGACCAACAGACAGAAGCAACACTTGCAAATCAATTGAGTTCTTACCCGTTTTGAATAGCTGCACGTGGGTCTTTGCTGCTGCGGACACGAATCATGATGGCAGAGAACAGGAAGAAGAAGCAGGCCATGGCAAAACACATCCGGTACACAGACTTGTAGCCCACAATGACGTCACAGTCAACTTGATTTTCAAAACCAGGTATAGAAGTTCCTCCTTGGCAAAATCCTGGGATCTGTGAAACAGAAGAGAGTTGCACAAAACAAACTTGCAATTAAGTTACCCACCAAGTATTTACAATTGAACACATGTGACATTGTGGTACAAAACAAATGTTTCTCTACAAATACTAAATTAAATGTTAATTAAATTAAACTGTGCAACCAATATAAACAGAAAATAAAAAAGCACAGTAAAGACACACTGTAGTTCAAAGAATCTTGCACAATCTTTAAAATACAAGTCATCCTTGCATATTGCAATGTGATATCATTAAGGAAATGGATCTCACTTTGCGGAGCTGCGTCTCCATTCCAGGAAGGATCATGATGACAGACACCATGGTCCCCATCAGCAAAAAGAAGGAGAAAACCAACCGTGTGATGGTGGAGTTATTGGAGGAGGGACAGCAGCCACACAAAAGGCATGGTGCTGAGCCACACAGACAAGAGGCCTGAGAGTGATGAAGAGGAAGGCAAAGAAGAAGAATGTTGAAAAAATAAAGATTTTAAAAGTTAGGGCTGAATGATAACAAAAAAAAAGTGAAAATGGTCATTTTAAAATTTAATTTCCACTAAAAAACCTAAAAATGATTATATGATTTTCGATGTAATCTGTATCAAAAGACATGCAAGTCACTGTAGGTCTGGATAATAGGATTTGTAGCTTGAGTGTTATTCAACTAGTTGTCAGCTATTAAAATAATCACCAACAATTTCGACAGTCAACTAGTTGGATGGAGTAATTTCCTTAAGAAAAAAAAGAAATTGTACTTTTTTTTCACACTTGTTAAATGTGATTATTTTCTGGGTTATTTCCTCCTCTATGACAACACAATGAATGTTTCTGGGTTGTGAACAAAAACAACTTAAGGATGTCATCTTTTGGAACACTGATCAACATTTCCTTATTATTCTATGGACTAAAATAAACTCGTCTTTACTCAGCAGATCAATGTGTATTAAACATTCCTGGAATTTGCACTGGGCCACAGTCCAATTTCATAAAACTGCTCAGTTGCATTCAAACTCAGGCAACAGTCAAACAAATGCTGTCTATTACTCAGTCAGAATGGTAATTACACATAGGTGTGTACCACTGGAAAATACTGGGCTGGTAAATGATTAAACATGATGATGAATTTACAATGTAGGGCGCGTGAATATCACACACACACATCTGACCTAAATTGCGACTGCGTCTAGCAACACAGGCCTATGGTTGAACCGTTTTGTACAGAAAAACTGTCCTCCTTTCTGTTATGATGTCTGCCGTTACTGACCACAGAAACAAACAGACTCCACCTTAACCCATCAGTGACTTAGCTACTCTGCTCAAACCGTTTAAGCTAACTTTACTTCTGCTTTATCGGCCTGACCGAAGAGAACTAATCAAAAATATGCATCTATGTGTGCTGTCAATTACTCAGCAGCTTTAACTAGGCTCTTCAAAAGTCGCTAGCTTACATGTCTCTGACGTTGCTTAAATGGCCTGTTATGTTGTGACACCTTCTCTGTCATTATTTATTCTATTGACTGACTAGCTTACCAAGCTAACTTCCTGGAAATTCAGCTATAGCGGTATACATGTTTAGTGCGGCTAGAATCGGATATTAACATACAAACTAGCTGGTTATGGTGAGGGGTTTTACGTTAGTTGTCACGCAGTTAACGTTAACCAATTCCTACTTTAATCGTTAGTTTAGCCAAACGCTAGCGAACAAACGTAGTGCACTAACATTAAAGACAACACTGCTACTGATGTGAGATACTTACGCAGCTGGCTAAAGAGCACAAGGCCAGGCAAGCTCCCATTTTCGCATGAAAAAGCTGAAATGTATGACTGACTGCCGACGCCTCTCGTTTTGTCACCTGCTGCCAAAACACAAACAGCCGGAAGTTGCTCCTTCTTCTTGTTCTTGTTCTTCTTCTTCTGGTGAAATTTCGGCAGATGAGATGACCAGCGCAGCAGATGCGCACTTCTGCCCCCTTCAGGTCATCTATAGAACTGCATCGACACAGGGAGAACCAGCAGCGCACATGTCCAGGATGATTTGGCTTCACTGTTTACATGCTGCACATAGACTGTTGATCAAATCACATTGAAATACAAATTATTTAAATTAGGTTCTATCGGGACAATTTCTGCCTATAATAGTTGCAAAGTTTCTTTAAACAGAGTGAAGCTGCAGCAAAAATAGACTGACTTCCACAGACAAAGAGGAAATTTCCATCATTTCAATTTGCTGCTGTTTACAAATAAGCAAATTGCACTTTGTCACTTTCTATCTGAGATTTAAGATGTGGCGATAGATGCCCCTCTCATGTCTGTACGATAAATATAAATCCACAGTCAGCAGCTTGTAAGATTAGCTTTGCATAAAGACTGGAAGCCGGGCCGACAGCTTGCCTGGATTCTGTCCAAAAGTCTGTAGCTTCTTATTTACCGCGCAAATGAGAAGGCGCTGTATGTGTTGTAGTGTGGACACTAACCAGGTGCCACTGTGGTGACTCTGAAGCCCATCAATGTCAGATCTCATGAGATGGGGAGGGTCAGTTTCAACGATGCTGCCTTTAGAAGCAGAAAAAGCTGCTTGCCTGACCTAAAAAAAAATATGGAGAAATAAAAATGAATGACAACACAACTATTTAGTTTTGTATGTTTGTGTGTGCTTTAATAAAGTACTTGTCCATCATAAGCTGCAACACTAGTGGTGGAACTGATAGAGCCTCTGTGTCCATCTGCTGCAGCAAATAAGCAAAGGGAACCCGCAATAATCACCTGCAGCAGAAAACAAAGCCATACATAGTTTTACATGTTTGAGCCCTTTTTGACATCACAGTAGCAAGTATCCTGGTGGTTAATATAAATGTAACCAAGAATATATATGTGCACAATTGAAAATACTACATACATTTTGCTTGAAAGGCAGGAAACCACCATGTACTATGAATAATAGGACAGATGAGGGATTTGGAGGGTCAGAATATATGAGTTCACTGGTGTTAGTGCCGCAAGATGTGGCACGTGTGAGTGTCATCTGCTGAGCTGAGAGGACATTACAAACCCAAACAGGGCTGCAGCACTCATCTGTACTGTAACATGTTTCTCTTACAGAGGGTGCTGTTCACTGTGAATGTGAATTTCCAGATAAATCAGGAATGTAGTGTTTATCAACCCTGATTGTCTAATTGTTCTAGTAAAACAGCTTTAAAAGAAAGCAAGTTGCTTCTAATACTGTCTGGTCAGAGCAGAGTTTATGAACAATAGACTGATGATAGTACAAACACAGGATATGCCCACAAACACTTCTGTTTTACCTTTTACTACATTTACGCTGCATCCACTCTCCTCAGGCCTTTTATGACCCATATAATGGTGACTTTTGGAAACACGACTGATCCATGTTTTAGTCTGGACAGGAAGAAACGAAGACTTCTGAGAACGTTAATGCAGACACTTATGTTCACTTCCTGATTGGTTCTAAACCCTAAATATGCTTTCAGAAGCGCTGGGCTGTTTCTGCAAACACATAGTTCTGCTGATTATGCTGAGCCATCAGGGTTGCTAAGAGTTTATTCACACCTGAACAGCTTGGGTTACTTTCACCCAGCTGCTGGTGCAGACTTCTTCCTGCTTGTCCGTTATTGTTGTTGAACCTTCTCGTACTGAGGTTCTTTATGTCACTGGGGTGGGTTTGTCTGGATAAAGCTGAGGAACACTGACCTCTGTCTCAATGACAGAACGCCGTCACTTCAACAGATTTATGAACCAGCACTATATAGAAAAGTAGTAGTTATTGGACGAAACCCCAGTTTGATGAGTGTGTGCCCTCTAATCATTTTCAAGGTTGGTTTTGTGGAGTGGCCAGGCTTTAGTCTGTGCTGCCCTTTGCCCCTTCTTGGCTCTGCCCCTGCTGAGTCCACCCAAAGATTATTTTCTGAGAAGAAGTTTCTTAACCAACTCCTGCATCTAAAGGTATCATGCAAGTTGAGGAACGATAGACATTGTGTGTCTAATGAGCTGTACCGTTAATTATGCCAATCCAAAATAGTTTGCAGAGTGGAATGGATAACAAGACAGTGAACGCAGGGGCTTTGAAACCTACCATCTGTCCTCTCCCCCAGGATCCCATGAGCTCAGTGTCTGTTGCTGAAAACTACATGAATAGCAAGTGAGAGCCTGTCAGGTGCTCATAGAAGCCTCTTCAAAGTCCCTGCTGTTGGTAGTTCACCAGCACAGTGGGGAGCCAACAGTGACTTTGTTATTAATAGTTATTTTAATATCTAACCTGGAACAAGGAACAGAGCCCAGAACTTAACAAAGTCTGTTGTGTGTGCGAGAGAATTAAGAATGGCTGGACAAAGCAAAATGAGTAAATCTGGACATTTCTCAAATCGGCAAAAAAATAATGCAGATACGAGTTTATGGTTGAAAATAAACCCACAAAGCATATAGTCTAAAAATATGATGTGAGTGCTGCAGCGTACGATGAATGTGTTCAGCATAAGTGAGTTTTGTTGTTTGTTTTTAATACATGAAGGTACACTATAAGTCTTTTGGCCTTGCACTGATCCTTATACTGGCAATTATTGCTTGTAAAACTTTTATCACATTACATGCATCACTTTATTATGAAATTTAGTAAAATATACAGCTGGAACATAACATAAACCTTTAAATCCCTTTCGCATCTGTACATATGCTATTAGAAAAACAGACATACAGTTTCACACGCATTTTTTTTGTAAGGTTAATTCCTACATCCAACACTAGGTTGCAGCATTTAACCAGAATTTTACGTTTCTGTCACTCAATTTAATGAGCTCCTATAATCCACTGCCCCACATTTTAACAGATTAATCAACAGTCGCTAATAATTTTACAGCGAAAATGATAAGGAGTCCTCAGAGAGGGTCTAATACATACACACACACACACACACACACACTTTTATGATATAACTAAATATATAGCTTTAACTACAATCATCTGTATCCATCTGGATGAAGGGAGTTCATGCATAGGAAGCATTCTGGCTTAGTAGAAATCAAATTACTCTCTATAAGCATTCCTGGAAATGCAGCCAAAAATGCGTATCTAAGGTAAACTGACAGCTCTTCTTGAAAAATGTGGAGTTCATGCATGGTCTCTCGAAACGTCACTGTGGCATTCTTTCTCCAACAGACAGAGTTACTACAAATGCTGCTGGCATTGAGGAATAGAAGTTTAAATGCACTCAAGTTGAAGGTTTTTATTTCTGCCTGTCAAAATGATTTTGCTAACAAATGTCTGCAGATGACAAGACATGGAAAAAAAACCCCCCACAAGGGTCTAGACTCTAATCCTTACCTAGTTCAAGTTTCAATTTCAGAACAATACCACAGAAAACCAATAATTTACACAGGTTTTTCTAAGGTATGCTTTTCAAAAAAGGCCATTTGGAGACTCCAAAATACCCTTTGTCACATAGCTGGGATAAAAAGACTACTTGATGTCAATGCTTGAACATACAGTCATAATTTGGAGCTCTAATGGACGGTAGGAGGTATCCAACCAGTGTCAGTATTGCTGATACAGAATAACTGAAGCTTGCACACATTTCAGTTCTTTTTCCTCTCTTGAAACTAATCCTGGTGCCTGTAAAAGAGTCAAAACAAATGCAACTGTAGAAAAGTTGCATCTATTAAAGACTGCAAACAGCAAACTATTTACACAATTTATCAGTTTTACAAGTTATAAAGTCTAGCAGTCACAACTGGGGACAAAACCCAAAGGTGCCTGACAGGAGGGGCGTTTCATGGTACTTTGCATGGCACTGCCAGTCAACCAACATTGCTGCGCCCACTAATACACACCAGCCTGTGAAGTCCTCTATGTGGAGCAAGAGAAGTTTCGAGTATGGCTGCTGAGTAAGATCGCAACTTTGCGAGCTCCTCTGAATGCCTTCCAGTGCATAAGAACCACTCCTTTAGTTTTTGCAGGGTCTCGTGGTGGAGAAGGCGTTCACAGTGTCCACAAAATGGTACAAGAGCATTTCATACCATTTCTGGATCTCGTGGTTGATGCTATAGTACTCTATCAGAGAGGTCCGGTCCACCCATGAACATGCAGATTATTATATTTCATAGCGCATAAAACATATATATGGTACTGGGACTGTGATGTCCTTCATTGCTCAGTGCCTTGACCCTCCTTTGCACTGTGTCCTCTGTGTGGACTGTTGAACACAGGATGACAACCCTCATGCATCACCGCTGAACAAAGAGGAGGTGGTACTTCCCGATCCAGCATAGTCCAGACTGTTGACTGTTGCTAGCTCCTGTTCGTGGGGGGATGGTTCTGCACGCCCAGGTCTTCCTCTAAAGCAGATCACACAAAAGGTTGGGACTTGTGTAAAAATTGTCAACAAAGAGTTTGTAGCTGCTGCCCAGCAACTGCATCTCATTTAGTTCTATCGTCAACTCATAACTGAGTCCCTCCCTGGAGCTTTCCTTTGTAGACCAAACAAAATCCCATGTGTCACCATTCCTGGAGTCTGTCAGAGTGAAGCGCTAATATCCCCAGTGACCAGGCTTATTTTTAATACATTGTTTGAGCACTATGCAGGTTTTGAAGTCAACCATTAGCTCATCAATGGCAATTACCGGGTGAGGGAGACAGTTCCTGTTGCAGGCATCCCTCAATTCCTCGTAGAGTTGCTGAGACAATCAAAAGCTGCTGTGCCTCTCCTTTGCTCATTAGCTGCATCCTCTAACAAGCTACCGAGGTGACGAGACTGACAGATCATGAGGGACTTCTTACCAGTCATTACCCATCTCAGGAATAGCAGGCAATCAGCAATGGCAGAGCATTTTAATACACCCATGTTCAGCTCTAAGAACATGACTGTAAACATGCCCTACAACGTCAGATCAATCCACAGGCTGCAGGGTGCTGAGTTGTGCCGAAGTTGTTGGTGTTTTGAATTATTTCCAGGCAGTAAATACAAAAATGTTAGATAAAGTTGTGTTTTGGACTAATTGCTTTACCAAGGTGGATCATCTCAGCAGGAGAACCGAACATGTGAGTTAAAGCGCCGGGCAGCTCAGTGGCCTCGGCTTTTAACAACCAATACTTTGATGAGTACACAGTCAGGAGAAGATGATGGAGGGGCAAACGAGGCAGACGAGCAAAACAACATCTGCAGTTCTTGTACAGATTGCTCAACACGTTGCTGTCAACTGCGCACATGATATAACCTGTTGGCATAGTTTTCGCTTTGGATACAAGTTTTTTCTCACTCTGCTTGTGAGAGAAGCTTCTCTGTCCTGACATACATCAGAAGAAACAGAGATTCACTGGAATACCTGGAGGCATTCATGCTTACGGCCTCAGAGAAAAACATCTTGACAGTGGTGTTGTCACAGACAGATGTGCAGAGAGAAATTATCCTCTGAAGAAGCTGCTACAACATCACACTGGCCATGTATGGAAATATGTCTTCATACTCCTACAGTCTTTAAAAGTCTCTAAAGTTTAGCTCAAGCTGGAGAACTACAGACTCTGCAGTCATCAATACTTATAAAGTATAATGTGCATTTTCGGGTTCCTGCGTTCTCCCCTACAGCCTGCAAGACCTCTGGAGCGTGTCTTTCATATCTAACATTTCTCATTATATAATCTGTTCCTTATATATTGAGGTGATGTGATTGCATTCACTCCAAAGCATTGTCAAATGTGAGGCTCTGGTTACACACAGCTGATTGACAAATACATCACATGAGGTCAATACTTATAGTGAGAGCTGACAATATTAAACAAAGTCTCATCAGCAGCAGTATTGTGATGCTACTTTCTACTGGGAGTGTAATGTCTTGACTGGTAGTATTATGGGATAGCATCTTGCCAAATGTATGCTTCCTGGTTGTGGTCGCCCTGTTCGAGACAAAGTCCAGCCCCAGCCCATCCCTGATATGAGGCCTCATAGTTGAGATGCCACAATTTTGTACCTGTTTCTTGGTGCTCTGACAGAGGAGCTGATTTGGCCGCAGTTGTGAAATGGTTTGCATCAGTCAAATCACAAGAATCTCAAGAGCTTTCTAAAGATATGCTGCATGAGTACCCACTTAAACGTAGCAGTTGTGTGGGCTCCAAAGAATAGCTGTGCTGTTAGGAGGTTAGGATGAATGAAAACAGGCAGGCTGTATGCAGGAGTAAGATAGATACAGTTCTTTTTGCAAATCTGTTCTGAGCATAGTGCTTTTACTGGCAAAGGTGTGTGTGTTCAGGACCTTGGCATGTTATCTGAGCCGAGGTCAGAGTGAGCTAATACACCGTGAAGGAAAAGATATACGAGCCAGTGATGGCTGCAGCTCCTGTTGCTGCAAATCTCTTATCCACAGGGCAGCATGTAATATCCTACATATGAACAGGATGAGTTGTAGAGGCCTCAGGAGGACACTGGAAATACAGAAGTGCAATTCAAAATCTCTAAATACTTGTATTTTATCAGTGCAATGAACATGTAATAAGTCTAATGTTTGGCATAACTATGGGATCACATCAACCCAGTACAGCTAATCTGTGCAAACTGCTTGGAGAAAAACAAAACTCTGTTTCTGATGTTACTATGGCGTGGAGTGTGTGCACACAAAATAATCTATCCAGTGCTGCCCTTTCTCAGAAAATGCAATGTTTATTCTGAAACTGAGCATGCACCTTGTTTAAATGCTATTTGGACTGCAATGTCATGAAAGGAAAATGAATTAAAGTTGTATTGTTGTTGCTGTTTCTTGCATGCTTTTCTGTTACGCTGCGACCAAATTGCTTCAGTGGGGTCTCGTAAAAAAGTAACAGTGACCCTACACATGTACTTTGATTTTTACTTCACATTCGTAGGTTTTTTGTTTCAAAAACATGCTTAATTAAGGTAATATACTGGATATTTTGTACGAAATCAATGTTGAAATGAATAAAGCATAACCCAAATGTATTTTTCTGTTTTCTTTTGGTTGCAGTTGGGAATCTAGTTTTAAGAAACAGCAATTAAAACAGAAAAGGAGAAAAAGTTCATTAGCAGGCTCAGAGGTAGTGTCAGACAGGTATAATTCAGAAATGAATTCATCGCTAGTTTAATGACCCTTAAGCTCGGAAATTCTTTTGAGTTGTGATGAAAGACTCATTTATTTTCAGTTATCATTTGCAGAGATGGGAAAGTAAGTGTCAGTGTTGAAGTAGTTGCTCAAATGGTCCAAAATCTGTTTTTCCATATCGAAGTACAACATCTGATTTCATGGAACAGGTCAGTTTTTGTGTCTGGGGGAAGAGACAGAAAAGAAACAGCGATGCAAAGTGCTTTACAAACACATCATTCATCATCTGGCCCCGTTTAACTGGAAAAAAAGTGTACTTAACAATAATTTTATCAATATTATATATTATGACTGAGGGGTTAAAACTCTCTGCTGTCTAAATGTTTAAATGATAACATAATGTACAATTTAAAGGAAAAACCTGAACCTCTGACCTCCACAGTAAGGTAATCCAGTGGCTCTGTTATGCTGTAGGGGGCTTTTCGTAATCATCGTTTGTGCTTATTTGTCCCATGAGAGGGCAGGGTCAATGCAAATCAATACAAAGTTGTTCTGAGTGATCACCCTTTATCCAATAATGAAACATGTCTATGCTGCTGACAGTGGTCTTCTCCAGGATAACAGTTCTTTCATCCATAGAGGGTTCACTGAATAGCTTGATAAAAATGATGTGAATCAGATGTTAAGGTTTCTGATAATATTCATAACTGCACATAATGTTATTTTTGACATTTACTTATTTGACATAGCTGGCATATTTCACATATCTGATGAGTTACATGAACTGTATGTGTGCATCTTTGACAATTGCACGTCCTTTATTTTAGCACCATGGTGGATGAGAAGCGAATTTCATTGTATTATCGTACAAAAGTATGACTGTACAATGACAATAAAGATTTATCTTATCTTATGGTCCCCAGATCTTAACCTAAGTGAACAGGACATGTTTGACAGCCATCTCCACCACCATCATCTGAACAGCAAGTAAGGAATGCCGTCCGTCCCTCATATAGAGTCCAGACACATTGAAGCTGTTCTGGCTGCAAGATTTACAGTCGTCCTCAAATTTATTCACACCCTTCCATTAAAGAAAAGGCAAAATTCACAATAGTCACTCAAATAACTAAAAACTGAAAAAAGCAATAACAAATAAAAATTTGCTTAATTATAATTTAGTGTGGGCTGGCGCAGTTGGTAGCACTGTTGCCTCGCAGCAAGAAGGTCGCCGGTTCGCGTCCTGGTGGGGGCACCGGGATCTTTCCGCGTGGAGTTTGCATGTTCTCCCCGTGCAGCGTGAGTTCTCTCCGGGTTCTCCAGCTTCCTCTCACACAGTCCAAAAACATGTTGAGGTTAATTGGTGATTCTAAATTGTCTGTAGGTGTGAATGTGAGTGTGCTTGGTTGTCTGTCTCTAAGTGTA
>NW_007578273.1:185812-219157 GCF_000690725.1 Stegastes partitus
GACAGTATGAACAGAGATGCAAGATGCTTTAAAATCGAGCTATATAAACATGTTTTTATTATTATTATGTAACTCCCCTTTACAAACCACCATCCAGTCCCTCCCAGCGTGTTTTTCATCACTCACTTGATGAATGTGGATGATTTCACTGACAGTTACACAACCTGCAGCCGTGTGCGCGCTGCCAGCTTTGTGTCTGTTGTTTTTTTTTTCCTGCCTCCACTTCCTGCCGCTTTTTTAATTTTTCCAACACGTGCTCTGATTGGTGGGTTTGGACCAATGAGCGTCTACGTCACTGGTGACGTCGCGGGGGTCGGTGGGTTTGTGCGCGAAGGTGCAGATGTTGGCGGGTTGAACAGAGAAAGAGAAGAAGAAGAAGAAGAAGAAGGTGGCGGAGGTCTGCTCTTCAAACTCAAGCACTTGACGGTGAGAACAATAGCCTCATGCTAATGTTTATTCAGCCTTTTAAAGCGTCCACAGGAAGCTTTCAGAGAGTTACAACGACTTTTGGACACTTTTGTCAATTCTGTGCTGCATCATGAAAGTCAATTGAAGTCATTATGAGGCTTTATTGTTGTGGCCACTGTTTAGAAAACGCGTTTTATTGCTGAAAATAGTTTGAAAATTTGCATTTTTGTCATCTGCATGGCTTTCTTTGTATTTTTCCCACGTAATATCAATCATGTAGTTAATTACACCAAAGTTGTGTTGTTAATTTGTCGTGTTTTTGGCGTTATGTAACATTGAACCACGTTGTGTTTAGCAAATAAACTCTACTAGTGAAGGCTGCTGCTTCTTTCTCATCCCCATTTACAACTAGTGTGTATTTCAATGGGTTTTCATGATGCCTTAGTTATTATTTTTTGTGTGCATTTTTATTTTTTTTTTGTGGTTTTGTGCAGCAGTTGTGTTACCCCGCCCCCACCTTTAATGTAAAGCTGATCCCTGCAGGAGTGTTTGTGCAGCCTGCAGCTTCGGGCACCTTTTTATTTACTCCACATTGTGTTCAAGCTACAACTCCTTCCCCTGTGTGATCATCGTTTGGCCACGATGTCATGTTGGGACTCGTATTTTAATAGATTATGTAACGTTATAACTGCTGACTGTGTCCCAATAGCTGTTGTGATTTATTGCATCCACATTAATGTTGCACAACATGTTGTTTTGGCATCGATGCTGCATGTGTGCATTGTGAAGTAAAACGAATTCACGCTTTGCTGTATTGTTTGCTATATTTTTTCTGCTCACTAACTCCTCATTTTCCATGACTAATCTCCAAGTCCATCTGATCTAATACGGTGTACTCAGACACACTCTCTTGGAATAAACACCAACAAACAAACAAAAGAAAAACTTTTACAAGACAGAAGAGAATAGTAAAGATTTGGTTGCCAAAGGAAGGCAGCATCAGTTGTGTGGAAATGTTCCAGCTGCTGACTGAAAACATGCGTACTGTTGGGAGCGTCTTGCAGTTTGTTGCCACCACTCGAGGCAACAAGTTGTGCGATTATTTAAATCTGCACCTCGAAGCTCTTTGTGACGAATGCAAAGTTAAATCTGACTGTCATTCAAAGCAATGTAACTGTTTCGGATGTTTTTACTGGTCTTACACAATACCAGCTTTTTAAACATTGATTTTTATTTACAATGCTGATGCGCTCATCTGCAAAATCACCCCAATAATTCTCATATGATCCATTCCTTCCATGCAAAGTTATTTGAAGTCATCTGATGCAAACTTCTGCAGTTTTTTTGTACTGTGACATCTATTGCTGGAAAAATAAATCTCACAATGTCAGTTTTTTCCAGCATCATGCAGCAACATCACAAACGTGACCATTAGGAAAATGAATCAACATGCAGGAATTGAATCATCAGCTTGTCTTTGAGTTCCCAAAACAAGCCGTGGTGACTCTAAAATTAGAAAACCTCTGTGTTTTTTTTAAAGGATTGCGCGCATGCTTGACCGATGACCTGTCAAAACAGGAGCTGTTCACATCAGCTCCATTGCTTATGGGTGTTCTTTGAAAGTACCGCGTCCTTTCAAGTGAAATGAATGTTTTTCCATTGTGTTTTAACTACACCATACATTGCTTTAAAACTAATTTGCTTTTTCTATTTTTTCCTACAGCGATTATTAAAAGCACTTGCAATTCCTGCGAAAATGGCAAGCACTGGAGGTAGGTGTTCACTGTGTTTGGACAAGTGGATTCTAGAGATGCAACAATACATTGCAAACTTTAAAAACTTGATTTGCAAAATATGTGCATCACCACAGCATAAGCATGTACAGCAGGGATGCTCAGCTGACACCAGTAATCTGTTCGTCAGATGAAAAGGCCAATAGCTAATCTCTGTTTGAAATAATTTACTTCAAGATAGCTGGAACCCAAACTCGAGCCCGTTTTGTCCCATTGACTTTAAGTTTAGTATTGCCACTGTGCAACAAACACAAAATGACTCACCGGAGAAGTAGTGCAAGCAAAGTTGTCTACTCTGACTACACTGTTTTTTAACCACATACCAGTAAGAGTGCTTTTGATGAGGCTGGTGTAGCAAACTACAAAAGCAGCACCGACACGGTCTGGAAAAAAACTGTCTTTGTTTTGGCACATGTTTTGATTTCACCCTCAGAAAGGCAGAATCCCGACACCCGTCAGGGATTATTGTTCGTCTCTGACCTCTCTGACAAAGCAGTGACCCCTGAAACGATCGCAGGCTTGACCTCCTTTAATTATCTTCAGGCAGACAATGAATCTCAGCTGCCTTAGAATGGCAACAACGCTAAGTAGCTAACAGCTTGGATAATCAGTTAATTGTTATTCATCACATAAATAGGAGCTGATATTTAAATTTGGTTTACATAATATATTACCCCTGATCTCACATCGTCACAGATCTGCTATAAACTGACCATTCAGCACTAACAAATGTCCCGTTTTACAGAAATACAGATCAAGGAGCTGAACAAGCGGGCATCAGGCCAAGCCTTTGAGGTCATCCTGAGCCCCTCAACCCCAGATGCTAAGGGGGAGTTTCCATTGTCTCCCATTAAGAAAAAGGAAATGTCACTGGATGAGATTAAGAGAAAACTCGAGGCTGCTGAAGAACGACGCAAGGTATCCGTAGAGACGATGTAAACTGCTGACAGATGTGAACAGACCATGTGCTTAGGATTCCTGTTCTGGTAACGTGCTCTCAAGGTTGTCTTTTGTCTTTGTGTCAGAGCCACGAGGCAGAAATGCTGAAAAGTCTTGCCGAGAAGCGAGAGCACGAGAAGGAGGTGATGCAGAAGGCCATAGAGGAGAACTGCAACTTCATGAAGTCGGCGCAGGAGAAGCTCAATCAGAAGATGGAGGCGAACAAAGAAAACCACACGGCACGGATGGCGGCTCTCAGTGAGAAGTTCAAGGAGAAGGTGAGCTCCCGTCGTCGTACCAACACATGTTTAATGTTGAACAAAATGAAGATTAGTGATGTGATTCCTTTTTTTTTAATACACCAACAGGACAAGAAGCTTGAGGAAGTGAGGAAGAACAAGGAGGCGATGAAAGAAACGCAGAATTAATTTGTTAATAATCTGCCGAGCAGTCTTTACATCTCCAAAGATAAGCTGTATTTTTGTAACTGAATTCTTCTGCAGTTCTTTGATGCATTAGTTCTGAATATGCTGGTAAATCAAAGCTCGTTATACTTGTTAGATTTCTCTCGGATGTAGTGTGACTTTTCTATATACTGTAGTTTTCTCTTTGGCAGCTCAGTACACTGTATTTTCTTTAAGAGGCATTTGCTTGTAATAAATTGGTCCCCAAACTACTTAATGCTGGATTACATCATGTGCTGTTGTAAACTGAATGCTGTAACTTTGAACCAATTGTATGATGCAGTACCAGGAATTTTCCAATAAAGTTTTTTTTATATGCAGTTTCATATATTTTTTTGTCCTGGATTCTTGAGTTTATTCAGAAATCTGAGATGGAATATTTGTGTAGCTTATATGTTTGATGTGACATGCAGTTAAGCCTGAAATTGTTTGTAATTATACCAGATTTTGGGCAAATGTTTAAAAATGACAAACAAGTGACAAAATACTGAAGAAGTTGTGTTGACTCGTTGCTAAGATTTGAGACAATTTCAAAGGATGTAAACAGATGTGGACGTTGCATTTATAGTAAAAATGTTGAAATAATTAAAATAATATCATTAACATTGCTAACACAGTGTCTTACGCTGTTTTGCCACTTGTTTATATCATTTCCAGCCAGAACAAACCTTTTGCTCAAACAAAACATCACTATAAATTCAGCATGGGTATGAATACTTGTGGACCTAACTGTAAGCTGTTTGTAATACTGAGACACTGCTGACACCTAGTGGCAGTTGTAGTTATTTAAAGTAGTGATTCTCAGGGGGTCACAAGATAAATCTGAAAGGTCACCAGATTTAAGAGAGATTAAAATAAAAAGAAAAGAAAAAAGGGTCACCAGTCTATCACAGGGCTACACTTAGAGACAGACAACCAAGCACACTCACATTCACACCTACAGACAATTTAGAATCACCAATTAACCTCAACATGTTTTTGGACTGTGTGGGAGGAAGCCTGAGAACCCGGAGAGAACCCACGCTGCACGGGGAGAACATGGAGACTCCACGCAGAAAGATCCTGAGTGTCCTCACCAGGACACGAACCGGCGACTTTTCTTGCTGCGAGGCGACAGTGCTAACCGCTGCTCCACCCTGCAGCCGAGGGTGAATCCATAATATATTTAGATGGGTTTCTATAATGAAAAATATGATTTGTTGTTGTTGTTGTTATTTAATGGTATATATACAATATAAAATTGCAAATGTTAAATCCATTTAATGACAGAAAGTCTTCTGGGGGCTCATTAACTTTATTTTATCCTGAAACTAAAATGTTGAATTTCGCTGCTGTAAATCAAAATCAAAAGACAGTTTTTGACCAACATATATTATAATATAATATCATACCTACAACAACAAAAATTCCACGTTTTATTTCCAGTAAATGATGTACCTACAGTGATAATACTGAGAATGTTGAAACAAATCTTCTGTCATAAAAGCCAGTTTTTAATCCATCCATTTAGTCCAATGATGCGTTCTCTCTGTGGCGATGCAACTTAAGCCAAAGAAAGAAAGAAAAAAAAGCCTAATAAAGAAGAAGACAATCCAGAGAGGCTGCCATTCAAACAAGCATAACGAAGGCGCTCTTTGGTAAGAGACAAGAGTTCAAAAGGAAATAACATCCAAGGCACCTTTATGGCAAGAAGTTAAAAAGCCTTCAGTCAAATGTCTTTTTCATGATGAAATTCTAACAGCACAGAGAGCCTGTTTCAGTCGTCTGATTCTGCTTCATCACTGCTGATTACCTGCTGCTTCACTCCCCATCCAGAGAGCACCTTCATTCTATGTGTTTAAATCTCTGAGCACTCTGGATTTTTATATATTTTGCTGGCTTGACCGCCATCAGTTAAGTGGTAAACAGCATGTACAGAGAAAATACATCCTTGGACTACAGGGATGGACGATAAAATACGCTAAAAGGTCTTTACTGGTCCTTCTGCACGAGGACTGATGCTCTGTGAATTACACACTATGGAAGGCTGTTTATGCTGCTCTGCATTGGATTTAAAAACAGAATGAATTAGTAATGTGTGAGGTGTGTATCTTTGAACACCTGGAGACACTACAAAATCAGAAAATTATATATATATATATGTTGGTTTTTTTTGAGATGTTCCTTTGTGAATCACTGACTAGTTGCATCTTTAAAACATATAAAAATGTTAAAAACAAAAACAGAAATCATCATTATTTGGTTATTTGAT
Source organism: Stegastes partitus (assembly GCF_000690725.1). Lineage (NCBI taxonomy): Eukaryota > Metazoa > Chordata > Actinopteri > Pomacentridae > Stegastes > Stegastes partitus. The sequence continues at coordinate 191,668 of NW_007578273.1, forward strand.
CGTGATGCACAAACATATACATCCGGTGATAATGGGTTAAAGGCACATTTATGTACAAATAGTTCTACTAATGTCGTTTGTCTTTTATGATGCCACCTGCCTGAAGGAGTCCACAGGTAGCTGAAGGCCCGATGAGGACCCCACAAATGAGACCATCCTTTATCCAAATGACTTCAAAGAAGACGCTGCACTTCCTCAGGCCCCCAACAAAAGACCTGTTATGTTTGAAGTACAAAATAACTGTCGAGAAAAGTAAAGAACACACACACACACACACACACACACACACACACACACACACACACACGTCTTCATTTATTGTTGGTTTAGATGTAATATTTAAATTACAAATATCATATCAAATAAGTGCTGCAAGGTGGCGCAGTTGGTAGCACTGTTGCCTCGCAGCAAGAAGGTTGCCGGTTTGCGTCCTGGTGGGGGCACCAGAATCTTTCTGCATGGAGTCTCCATGTTCTCCCCATGCAGCGTGGGTTCTCTCCGGGTTCTCCGGCTTCCTCCCACACAGTCCAAAAACATGTTGAGGTTAATTGGTGATTCTAAATTGTCTGTAGGTGTGAATGTGAGTGTGCTTGGTTGTCTGTCTCTAAGTGTAGCCCTGTGATAGACTGGTTACCTGTCCAGGGTGTCCCGTACCTTGTCTCTTGTTCTCGTTGTAGGTTTGAGTGAGCAGAGCCTCAGACACCCGCTGACCTGCTGGATGTGATGATCCTGTGGGAGTTTCCAATTGAAAATACGTGTTTTTCCAAAAGCGACTCATGGCCATCCACCACAGACCTCATCAGACGTATAGTGAGCGATGCCTGCGTGATCTGCTGTTATGTGTAAACATTCAGAATTCACATCAGCATTTGTGTATTAATTTACACTTGATTGCATCTTGCACAGACTTGCAGCCACTGTCTGAACCTGTCACCCGAACTGGAAGGGTCACTCTGTGCCAAGTGGCATTCGTTCAGTTTCTAGTGTGTGAGCTCAGTGACTGTGTTAAAGCTGCCTGACCTGTTTGATTACTTCAGTTTTGGACAATTAAGTTTATTGCTTTTCAAAATTTCACCTGCTTCTATTAGCTTCTACAAGGTTCATGTGTTGATTCATGTATTAGAAAAGTAAACTGCATTTTAGTTGTTGTTGTTTTTTTTCTTTCTTCTTTTCCACAGAGGCCTCATTTAGTTCAAAGTGTTTAACCTTCAGATTCATAAGATTTTCACTTTAAAATATTGCCAAAATGTGCATGAATCACACAGAGTCCAACTCATGGATCAACCTTTTGCAGAAATGCTACTTTTTTGTGAAACCGTGCCTAAAATAAACCCATCCTACGTATTTCTACATATGATGACCCCTTTCACACATGTTTTGGTTGTTAGTAGTAACTGAATACTTTGTGTGCACAGTGCAACACTGTTTGCAGATGTGTGTTGGAGTCTGTATCACTACACACACCCACACATGCTGCTGCTGCTGCACAATCCCACTCTGTCATGTGTTCAGAACAAACTGCTGAACTCATCGGCACAGAACGATGTCCCATGGTGCAGCGCTCCTCGGCCGTCTGACCACAAAGGGGACAGAAGCTGGCCAGACTTCAGGAACCTTTTCTCTTTACTCTGGTCTGAACATTTACTTTTTTTCTTGCTCCTTCTTACCTTGACGTTATCCAGGTTAAGACGCAGATCATCCTGGAGTGAATAAATACACATTGATTCACCGTCATCGCGGCCACGCCCTGAACCCTTTCCCTGTGGGGAATATACACCGAGTAGGAGGTTTTGACTCAAGAAACAATGCAGATCTTTCAGAGTCTCTGCCTGACAAAGCGCACTTTGTTGCAGAATGTGAAACAAGGGAAAGACGCAGGCAATAAAAACTGACTCAACCAAGCAGGGAAATTGCTTGTTTTGGTTATCAAATGAGATCCAGTGGAGTTCTCGCTTTAAATTCCACGGTGCAGAAAGCCAAAGCACTGACAAAAAAAGGAGTGTTGTCCAATTTAAGAATGTGCAACATGAAGGTATTTCTACACCTAATTTGAGCATAACTTTACAATTGTGGCCGCTGCACAATTCATTATCCACAGCGTGTTGACAGGTGGATCGGAGGGTGAACTTATGCATGTTAAAGAAATATAATGTGAAAAACTGGGATGCTCCTTTAACCTCTGTAGACCTTTGTTTATAGATCCTGCAGCTGTCTTAATAGACACCCTGTGATGCATGCGGGTGAGATGTGTGCAAATGAGATACACCTCAGTGCAAATCCAACCACTCGACAGTCTTTTGTTCCAGCCTCCGTCAAGCTGCTGAACTCCAGCACCAAAGACTGGCGCAACAGAGCATGTGCAAAGTATTAAAGTGCAATATACTCACATAGCATTAAGCAATTCAGAGATTTCTTTTTTTCTGTGTGTCTCCTCGTGTTTTTATGGCGTTTTTTTCATGCTCGTATTTTAAGGCAACAGACTGTCTCAGTGTGCACAGGACAAAGGACAGTAAGATGTACTCTAAACTCTTCTCAGTTCAAGCAAAGCGTAAAGCAGTGAGCGGTGGAATGTCTGCTACTTGTGTCGTTTCTTTTTCACGCCACTTTCCATCCTGACATCTTGAAATATTGCACATTTTGCTTCACTCACAGCTTCAGTAGTCAAATTTGCAGCTATTGGAACTGGAAGGTTGATTATTTCTCACTATTTGCTGATTTATTTATTTTTTTTAATAAGCCAAACAATCAATCAATTCATGGAAGAAAAAAAAGCAATAAGGAAAACAATTATTGTTGTTGCAGCTGCTTACAAAGAAATGCTTCAACTCAACCAACTACAACAGTAAAATCCTTCTTCTATATCGATGCAGGACTGATAACAGTCTGACAGTATAATATGTAGTAGAAGAACAGTCACAGGGACATCTTTCTGCATCGTGTACTTCTATTTGTTAAGTATATCCTCATGATAACACTGACATATTTAAACTTATGACACACAAATATACCTCCAGATGACTCCAACTCTAGTTGTGCTGGACGAAAAAAAAAGAACAAAACACAAACAACCTTTCGTCAGCTGAATAACAGCAGGACAGAAGTGATTGTTTTTGGTTCCCTCATCATCACAACGAGTAAAACCGGTAACTTGGAGCCACTGACAACAAGCTGTCATTCCCATGCTGAAATCTCGGTGTCTTCTCTGACTCAGCACTCAAGTGTGACAGAATAACTGACAACGTGAGCCTTGAAAATGATCCAGAATTGAGTTTTTACATTTTTTCTGAAGTGAATTAACAGAAAACAGATACCACACCCAGGCTACCAGTGCTTGTTTCTATCGGTCTTTATCTCAAATATTAAACGGGCACAGTTATGCTGCTAAAGCTACGATATATTCTGTGATGTTGATGCTCAAATTTGTTGTAGAAAAAAACTATGCTAAAAAAAATGAGATTTTGGATTTAGATTGTGACACCTGGAGTGGACGAAAAATACATTTATTTACAGTTTTTAACAGAGCTGAAATATATTTTTCATCCCTGAAAATGTGATGTGTCTGTCTCCTATATGTAGGATGTTACATAAATTCAAAAGCATAACATTTCAGCCAACCTGTAAATTGTCTGCAACTCAAAATGTTTGCATGGCTTCATTAAATATATTAAAGTTACTGCACAAAAATTTGCTAATTCTGAAAACATTTTTCAGATTTGGCTGATGTTATATAAAACGATGCTGCAGCTACTATGATCCAGTGTAGAGGAAATTTGAGGTCACAGAAAAATGGCGACTTCTCATTTCCTGTCCTCACTGTTTTCTTGTTTTCACAGCTCATATCTTTGACAGGGGGAAAAAGTCTGCGGCCATCTCTGAAATAATACGCCCAATATTTTGCCTGTAGATTACGACACGTGGAGTCGGTGCAAAATTAAGTTAGTTGCAGTTTGCATCAGAGCTTAAATGTAGTTTTAAGCCCTCAGATCCTGTAGCTGTCTCCTGTTCTGTTCCTATGAAGTCATGATGGCTTGAAAAATGCCTGAAGACACAGTTTTACAAACCACCCTTATATTTTTGAAGGTTCTGTAAAATAGAACTGTTTTTGCAGGGCTTCATTAAATATACAAAAGTTATTGTAGAAGAAAAAATAGCTGAATTTGAAAGGGTAGAGGGGAACTTTTTCAGGATTTGATTGGTATATGGAACAGCCAATATAATCTAGAATTTTCCAGTCTCCCCTTTTTTTCCTTTTTCTTTTTTTTTACCTGGAGTGGATGTAAAATTATGTTGGCATCAGTTTTCAGCACAGCTCGAATGTGTGTGTGTGTGTGTGTGTGTTTTTTAGCCCTTCAAACGTGTAATGACTGTGTCTTGTACTTATGAAGTTACGAGGGCTCAAAAATGCTGAACATTTTATCTTATTTTTTACTTTTAAAATATTTTTTTCTATGTACTCCAAGAGCCTGTAATTTGGAACTGTTTTTTAAAACTTCATTAAATATACAAAAGTTATTTATAGTTATTGCTGATTTTGAGAGGGTCCTGCTTGATAATTCACAGAATGGAAACTTTTTTTGTGCACAATTGGCTAAATTTGATTCTTTTCTATGCAGAACAGTGGAAACAAGATTAAAAAAAAATAAAATAAAAAACTTTCTCTTTGAGTCATTAAAAAAAAAACTGCTTTTATATGTTTATTCCGTGTATTTTTAGGCCAGTGAACCAGCTGCTTTAATAAGAGGTCAGCTAAAAAGACACCAGCAGGCAGCTGTGCTCCTGAACTCCTTCATCTGATGAAATGTGGCAGTGGAAGAATTTGGCGTGCGGAGTGGGCGGGCCCATCGGCCACCTGGCTGCTGTGATTGGTGGAGCGCCGGTGGCTGCTGATTGGCCAAAAGCCGCGTCCGTCATCCCGCCTCGGTTTCCTCCCAGCAGCTGCGCCGTGAGCTCCGCCAGGCGCTGCTGCTCCCGTCACGGTCATCCTCTCTCCTGCCGCCCCTTCAAACAATGTTATCCATATTCTGCGCGGCTCTAATTCACCCATCCAGCGCTACGTCCAACCCTTCGGATTGATTCTACCATCGACAGGTACGTTCTGATTTTTTATTATTATTTTATTTTTAATTATAGGGAGCTTATTAAATGAACTGGAGCGTTCGCGTCGCTGCAAAGTGTCTCATTCCGTGAGATAGATGCGCCTAAGAAAAAAAAAAAAAACCGCCTGTCAGGTGTTTATCAGCGACATTTCTGAGGCTTATTCCACCCAGTGGAGCTCAAAGAAGCTGAGAACCGGCGGAAAGGTGAATGCACATTTATCCGGGTGTCACACAGAAGCAGGCACGCCGATCAGGTGCCGATCCGCCGGTGGGAATTGGGCTGCAACAGGCCCACATAGGCCCCGAGTTCACTGCCCACATTTCACGCACACGCTCCTCCGCTTATCGTGGAGCATTTTTTTTTCTCCCCCCTTCTGTTTTCTGCACCTATGAATATTTTAAAGCATCGCAACCCTCGTTGGAAGCCGAGGGTGTGGACGACGGATGGGGTTATGTTACGTAATCTCCCATTCATCACTCCACGCCTTTTCCTCCTCATCCTCGGCCCGTGTTCGTCCCACACAGCCCCGACCTCTGCCTCTGCTTCTGGGAGGTAAAGTGTAAAAAAAAAAAAACAAAACAGAAAGATCTCCAGTGAACAATGTGGTTTTTAATCCCGGTCGCTGCACATGCGCCCCTCCCTCCTCTGTGTGTCCTTCCTGTATCAGCTCATGGTGGAAATCTCACACAATTCAGACACCAGGTGAAAATTCTGAAGGAATGTGATGCAGGGAAGCTCTCAGGCATTCTGTATTCAAATATTTATTCTCCTGTAGATCTGCTTTTCTCATTTAATCCTGTCTCTGCTGAGTCAACACACACATATGGGCAGGATCTGTTCTTCTTAAAAAAATAATCTGTTGCATGTGGCACCTTTTTACATCTAATTAATTTTAATCAAATTATAAAATCCTTGGACACAAATAGCTCAGAAGGGTTTCAATTTTTTTTACATTATGCTATAAAACAAGACCTGCCTCTGCAACTGATGAGGATTTTTGTAATCTGCTGATTGTTTTTGCAATTAATAAATGACTTGTCTGGTCTAGAAAATGTCACCATATGGGGAAAAATGTTCATCAGAGTCTATTTCTGTCCAGAGCCTAAAAACATTCAGTTTTCTGTCACAGCAAAGGGAAGAAAACAGCACATATTTACATTTAATAAGCTGGAATCAGGTGATTAAGAATGAAAAATCATTCAAGTTGATTTATCAAAATAGAGTTGGCCATTAATTCATTACTTTATAGCTAATTGATTAACTGTTGCATCTCCTGGAATCGTCGAGTCTATTAGCAAATGTTCTAGCATATCTTTCCTAAATAAAAGTTTGTTATATTTTCATTGAGCGGACTGTGTTCTAAATATTGAGGCTGCTCATGAACAGAAAAGCATTTCAGCTCGGTGTCCATAGTGCGCTGACTACATTTAATTTATTAGTGCTGCAACAAACGGAAAACAAAATCTACATTTACAGATGCAAAGAATTCTGGAAACTGCACGTCATATTTGTCTTTATGTCCGTTAAAGGTTTAGTCTAAAAAAAAAAAAATAGTTTTAACTAGATTTGAAGATGGAACAAATACATCTGATCAAACAGGGAGGTGATGAAAGTGGGAATGTGTCAATCAAGCTTTTTCTCCCCAGATCCCACTCAGGTCATTTATTTATTAGCTTCTACTGATACCAATCCAATACCATGTTCTTTTCTAGTACGTATAAGACGTATGGAGCAGCTGTTGTACTCATTTGGACTCCATGTGGTCAAGCAGGGAGCGCTGTTGGGGTTTAGCTTGTAAAGGACCACCATGACAAAGACTTCTTGAGTCATCAGCTGACCAGTTGTAGAATAAATATGTTGCAGATCATCAAGAATTTGTTTTCAAAACGTGCTTTCCTAATGTCCTGCTTAGTTCTTTCTTTAGCACAAACAAGGAATTGGATTTGTGTCAGTATAGATCAGTTGAAGAGTGCCTTGATCCTGATGTTTGAGATTGTTTTGGGACTTACTCAATTCAAAGTGACTCTTACGGTATTTGAACCGCTTCCCAGTGTTGGATGCTTGATGACTAGACTGTGTGATGACTGACAGGTGATCTCCAACAAGAAACAGGTTATATCTGCCTCCAACTGAGCTAACATTGGTTGCACCCGACTGGACTCCTCGATCTCAAATCAGAACACCACTGCAACATTTGGAAACTTTCTCCTATATTCCAGAAATTAGTTTGCTAAAATGTATTTCTGAAAACATGTGAGTTGAGCTAGAAGTCGTGCAGTTGCTCTTCCTTTTAGAGCACCTGTGGTTTCCAGAGGTGGTGAGTCGAACTAGATAGCTGTGATTTGCATAAAATAGCCTCGACCTCAACTCTGTGCAAATAAGGAGCGGCCACGAAATGCCTCGTCTGTTGAGACACAGCGCAACCCTTCCAGAGTGCTTTGCGTGGTTTCCAATGGACCGAGCGTAGAAATGACCAATCCTGCAGCCATGTGTCACTGCTCCTGCAACAACTGTTTGAAAGCTAGTGGTTGTGGTGGTCTCTCTTCTGCAGTGTGACATGTGTCTCTTTCTCTTCTCTCTCTCTCTATATATATATCTATATTTATGTTGCTGGATTTAGCCAAATGCAAGTGCTTCTATCAGGTTACTTTATACATTAATCCCTTTCGTTTTTATGGTATTTTTGTCAGCTGCCACCGTGTTATGTGTTAAAAAACAAATTCTACATGCATCCGTTCAACATAGGAAGCCCCGACTCTGTGTGAAACTCTCCACAGTTTCTCATTTCCAATCACCGATACTGACAAGGCCTCACTGGTAGAATTTATGAAAATGAGGGCAGCTAAGGTCAGAGCTTTATTGCACCTGAGGTCCTGCGGTGAGCAACCGTCACTCAAAGTGATGCATAATGCTGCGGAGCAGTTTAAAGGCCCGATTCAGAGACAGGATGGTCAGCCAGACGAACAACGAAACCCATCAGGAAACATCATTCTCCAAATGGAAAGACTTCAAACTGCACTAATCAATATTTTGTTATTACTTTTAGATCAAATGGGCCGTGTAAAACGTGAATGAGTTTCCTGTGAACACAGATCAGTTCGTGTGTATGGTGACGGTCGCCATAACGATCTTCGGGTTATTGCTTTGTTTTTCTGCCTCATAACTCTCATCAACCTCGGTTGCAGCCACGATGTGAAGCTGTTTACGGCCAAAAAAATAAACCCACTGAACAGCACCGGGCCCGACCCAAACTGTAGGCAGACATGGTTAGTAACGGGCGAACATGGCGGAGCTTTTATCTGCTAAATTCAAATAAATCGCTGCTTCTCTGCCCCCTAGTGGTCAGAACAGACATTCAGTCACTGCAGCTTTAAGGGAAAATATGCTCTCATTTATCAAATTATTTCATTTAACCAGATTTTTTTCATTTACCCTAATCAAAATTTGCAAGTAATTATTATTTTTATGCTCAAATAATCTGATTATTTTTAAAATTGTGAAACAACAGTGAGACCGGCCAATTTCCTCGTGCCCCAGTTGATGTTAAATTCCTTGTTTGTTCAACCAACTATACAAAACAGAGGATATTTAATTTATGAACAGATAATGTGCTCATTCACTCACTCCTCGGTATTCCATTACCAGAGCCCGGAAATTGTTTTTCTGCCGCGTGTTTGTGTGCTGGAATGTGGAAACAACATCAACTCCACAAAGGAGATGTGTTGTGTTTTATAGCTCACAGTGTCGAAAGAGACCGTATTGTGCACATTTACTGGTTTCTAATTTAGTTTTTGGGATCTTCTAGAATATGTTTACATGCTTTAATGTTCAAAAAACACATATTTCTAATGTTGTATCATGTCTTCCCACCCTGTGTTTAAATGTTCTGTTTTAACTTCTTGCGCTTTAAGACACCCTGACAAGACCAGTCTGCTCTTATTCATCAGCTGGGCTTTTTTTTTTATTATTTTGGTTTCGTACCACAACACCAGTTCTCTGAGTGTAGACATGTAGCTCAATAAGAAGCTGCTCTAGTGAGGAAATAATAGTGGAGTCCGATCGAGCTGCTCAGTCTTTGCTGAGGATTTGCAAAAACCAGCTACTGTGCAGGTGTTGTGCAAATATGTGCGACGGTTTGGTGCTTCGAACAAGCAAAACCTCCCTTTCGTGTGGATTTAGGGATTTGTACATTTGCAGACCTTTTGCATGCACAAATAAAGTCAGCCATGTAACACACAGAAGGAAACCGAAAATCCCAAAAAGTACAATATTGGCTCTTTAAAAAGTCGTTGGTGGCGATTAAAGGTTCCTGTATGTGACTCATTATCTGGTTTACTGCTAATAAATAACTTTCCAACTGATCAGGATCACTCTGTACGGTCGGTTACAACCTAATACCATTTTTACAAATTAAATGTTGCTCTAAAAGATTACAGACAAAATGCTAATTTGCATCATGTGTCAAAAATGTCTTGCAGAAAATGTCACGGACCAAAGTTTCTGCTGACAGGAGCTCGTCTGTCCAGATGATTCTGACGCCACATAAATGCAGCGTAACACAGAAACAAGCCAAGTGTGCAACCAGAGAACTACTGACTGAAATGATTGATTTTTAAATTATTATTTTTGAGTTATTATTATTATTTTTTTGTTTATTGACCAAATGACTGCTGCACTCAGTCAGTGTTCGCTAAAGTCCAAGATAAAAAAAATTCTGATTTAAGAGTAACTGAAGGTGGAATAGGAGAATTTAGACCTTTTCTTTTTTTATTATTATTATTTATTTTTTATTCCTTAAATCTATTCATCCATTGTCAAGTGTTTAGTACTTGGCAGCTAATTGATGATGTGATTCGTTGTCTGTTTGCTCCATTAGTCCACACATGCATTCTTATATGTGGACAGAGTTTAGGACGAATGTGTCAGAAACGTTGACTGACTGACTGTTGGTTCATTCTCTCCACCCTCCTCTTGTTGTCTCCAGTTTGCCATGGCAACGGTGGTGATGGAGCAGATCGGTCGGCTCTTTATCAACGCGCAGCAGCTGCGACAGATCCCCCAGCTGCTGGAGTCGGCCTTCCCCACGCTGCCTTGCACTGTGAAGATCTCCGACGTTCCCTGGGTGTTCCGCGAGCGCCACATCCTCACTGGCTACCGACAGCCGCACCAAAGCTGGCGCTACTACTTCCTCACCCTCTTCCAAAGGCACAATGAGACCCTCAATGTGTGGACCCACCTGCTGGCCGCCCTCATCATCTTGGTGAAGTGGCAGGAAATCTCGGAGACGGCGGATTTTTTGCGAGACCCTCATGCCCAGCCCCTCTTCATTGTGCTCCTGGCAGCCTTCACCTACCTCTCTTTCAGTGCTCTCGCTCATCTCCTCTCTGCCAAGTCAGAGCTCTCGTACTACACCTTCTACTTCCTCGACTATGTGGGGGTTGCCGTCTACCAGTACGGGAGCGCTCTGGCACACTACTACTATGCCATAGAGAAAGAGCTGCACACCAGTGTGCAGGGGTTCTTTTTACCCGCTGCAGCTTTCTTGGCTTGGCTCACTTGCTTCGGCTGTTGCTACGGCAAATATGCCGGCCCTGAGCTGCCCAAGTTTGCTATCAAGCTCTTCCAAGTGGTGCCCTCGGCCTTGGCTTACTGTTTAGACATAAGCCCTGTGGTTCATCGCATTTACAGGTGCTACCAGGAGGGCTGCTCTGACCCAATTGTGGCGTACCACTTCTACCATGTGCTCTTTTTCCTAATCAGCGCCTATTTCTTTTGCTGCCCTCACCCAGAGAGTTTGTTCCCTGGGAAGTGTGACTTCATCGGGCAGGGCCACCAGATCTTTCACGTGTTCGTGGTGGTGTGCACCCTGATGCAGGTCGAAGCGCTGCGAACAGACTTCCTGGAGCGCCGTCCCTTCTACGAGCGTCTCCACGGAGATCTCGCTCACGACGCCGTTGCACTCTTCATCTTCACTGCCTGCTGCAGTGCTCTCACTGCTTTCATTGTGCGCAATCGTGTACGTGCCTCCCTCCACGAGAAGGAGGAGTAAGAATCGCAATGATCTCAAAACAAAACAAAAAAAAAGAAGTCTAATTTATTTCACTCCGTAGTGACCGTTTTAAAGATAATTCCGATGTCTTTGTCAATGAAAGTTATCAGTTTGTGACAGTGACTTATGATTATTTCTTCTCTCTGTGATCTGCCAAACTACAGTGAACTTAAAAAAAAAAAAAAAGTGACTGAGGGTGTGTTTTTGTGACTTACAAAGAGGAAAAGGGAATCTTGTAATTTTTCTGTAGCAGAGCAGGTGGTGTTCAAACACTGCAACAAGTCATTGCATCTTTACTCCTCTCTTTTATTAGTCTGCAAAGTTGTTTTTAACTCATGGTCTACGGAGATGTTTTACCTCACTGGAAAAACAGTGTTACTGTCCTGAGGGGTGCGCTACCAAGCAAGTTCAACTTAGCCAAGCTTTCTTTTACTGGCTTGACAAAACCCAAAACCCCAGTCAGGGAGAATGGACGTCACGACGGTGGTTTCTTTATTGAACTTATTCTGATCGTGCTCACGGTAACGCGATGCTTCGACGCTTCATTTGGGCTCTTTTTCTGCAGAAATTCTATAGATTGCAATGCTGCCTGCTTCAGTCAAGAGGAGCAGGTTACTATAACGGAGCGCTATGAAGAATATAAAAGGCTTGGTTTAAGCACAGTTACTGCTCATAAGGCAAGAGAGGAATGCTGATAGAAAACTGACCTTGTGTACATTAATATTCAGCATTCGATGTATTTTCAATGCAGCTGCTTAAACTTTAAAGGTCACATATTGTCACATGTTGTACCAAGTTAATGTAAAGTCTAACATGCCCCCAAAATGTGTATTTTAACTTAAAATAAAGCACAGCTGATTTATTCTACCATTAGTATAATACCCCTGGTTCCAGCTTTAAATCCAACTGAGGTCTTTTCCTCATATCTCCAGTCAAACTGGGGTGTTTATTTTTAAAAGCGATTAAAATGTAGATTTTACATAATAATAATAAACCTCATACATTTAAACATGATATTCTGAAACTGTCCAACATTGAAGAATACGTGGAAATCACTTCAGTTTTTGGCTAAATTACAGTGAAAATGATGTCATTGATTGAATATTGTTCTGATAGCTGCAGTACCAACGGTCTATAGGACTAAACATTCAACCAAACCCTCAGCCGACAATCTGTGCAGCATCCGTTACCATGGTGATCAAACCAGATGAAAAGAGAACCGCCTTTGTGACGCCGAAAACTCCGACTTTATGCTCAGCGTACTTTGCCAGCTCATTAATTCTGCTTTGTAGTGCACCCCTCAGGTGAGCAGAAAAATTAATAGGCTCAAAATGCCTTAATTGTGTTTAGAATAATCTGACTGTCTTAATCAAATTGTAGCATTTCAACTCATGCAGTCATTTATTTTTACAATTTACAGTCCCAGGAGACTTTGTATATTGGATGCTAATTCCAATCCAATTTTAAATTACTGTTCTTCTAGATGTACCTGTCTGGCATTTATTTAATGTGTTTTCCCTGAGATTGTTCCCCTCTCTTTAGATATCAAACAGGGAATTAGTTTTTTAAATTAAATTTATAGGCACTAACACTGTGCCGCAGTAATGTTTGAACACAATCGATGAGAGTTGAGAACCCAATTTGAAAACCAAATATTGTGTCTCCGTATAAAGCATAAAGGACGGAGACGTTTTCTTTGGGTGGTAACATTCTGCTGAAGACGAGGCTGGCACTCTGTATCGGTAAAGAGATGGATGGAAGATTAGTGATGTCTCTTTGTTGTGGGTGACAATTGTTAATCTTTTTTATTCAAAGGGCTGGAACTTCAGCTTTTGCCTTTTTCACATCCCATGATGTCAGTGCTTTTTGCGCGCGTCGCTTTCATTGTCGGTTGATCAGATTTGAGTCACAGAAGCCGCGTCTGACTGGTGTTCCGCTTTTTGTTTTTGTATGATGAATATGTATGTGCCTCTACGCATGTCTTTTTTGGTATATACTGTGGATATTAAGTGTGTGAATGTCTATGAAAGCTTAGCCTTGCACTTCTTTCTTACCCTGTAAATAAACCGTGTTTCTTTGGGAAGTTGTTTGCATCCCCATTTTGTCTCCGCCTAAAAGCATTCGGAACTTGAATGCATGTTTTCTTTCTGGTGGAGTTACGGCACATTTCTATTTTGCTACATCTTTTCAGAGTGTGTTCGGTGTCCTCCTGCCTGTCAGACTGGATGCATCATTTCATACTGCTGCACTGTTACTCTGAAGAGTCTGTCTTTTATTCTCTCCTTCAGTTGGTGACTTTTCTTATATATAAATATATATATATTAAAAAAGAAAAAAATATCACAGAGATATGGCTTCACTGATAATGCCGCTTAGATTTTTATCTCACAAAATGTCAGAAATAATAACGATTGCACTCTCTTTTCATGACAGTGTTTAATGTGCCAATGAATCTGTTATTGCTTCAGTGACGGTACTACTGAAAGACAGAAAGTCAGACGAGTGAGATTGAACCATAACGCCCGCCCCAGTATGAACCTTTTAACTCTTGACTTTGGCATTTCTGACCTGGTCTCATCATGCACTGCCTGAATCAACACTGTATATACTGTAGCTGACAACACTGGCTATGTTTACATGCATGGAGGCTGTTAATGTCTGGTTGATCCTCGGAAATGTTCAGAATAACCCGAGTAAACCTTTTCTCCACTTCAGAGAGAAACCTAAACCTCCCCCTTGTTATAGATCGGAGGGCAACAAGATTGAAGCTCTCATGCGGTCTAATGCTTTGCTGAAAGGCTTCATTATTGGCTAATGATTTCCAATTGGCAAATGATGTCTCTAAACCTCTCATCAGCCCCGCTTGTAACATAAGGCTATTGTCCTGAGCATCAAAAGGACCAAAACAATTACTAGTGAGAAATCAGCATCGTTGAAAACGGAAGGGAGCGGTTGGAAAGCAACCAGTATTTTTTTTTTTTGCTAAATAGATTGTTTGTCACCACATGGATAATGATGGTCATCTTCTACGTGTTGGTGCTGCGAATTGGCGTGTGGGCGTCTGTGAAATCTAAGATGGAGAATCCAACATGGATAATGATGGTCATCGTCTACGTGTTGGTGGATGATGAGTGGAAGTTTGTGTGGATGTAAGTGTGTGTGTGTGTGTGTGTGTGAGCAAATGTAGCCTCTGATACCACCCAAGGCTTCCCTTTATCCCTTTCATAAAAGCAGGGTGAGAGGGACCAGAATGTCTTCTGCCTCTAAAAATATGTGTAACTGACTGTACTAATATTCTGTGGTATTTAAGAAAATAAAGTGTTACAGTAACTCCAAAGTTCTCTCGTACTTTTTATTATTTTATTTTTTTTAGGGGTTGTCTGGAAGCACAGAAAAGCAGTAATGATTCAAATCTATCTATTTGAAAACTATGTTGAATAAATGACCTGATAACACTGAAATACTTCACTATGAGTTTATGTGTTTGAAATTCAGTCTTTGAAATGTCAAGGTTTCCCCAAGTTCAGGTTCAAAACTGTAAATATCTGTTGAATATTCAAAGAAAAGCTGCATTCAAGTTTGTCTAATTCATGTCGTCATTTTTGAATAAAGGGATTTTAAAAATAAATAAATAAAATAAAACTACGAAAGGACACGTTAATATGAATATTTTTGCAAAACTAAAATTTTTCTTTTTGTTTGGGCCTCATTATCCACAACCAAACAGGGTTTTAGTTAGAAGCACCTTCTAAAGTAGAAGTTCTTTGAAACTCTGTGTATCTGAAGTGAAGAGTTTGAGACAAAGTCACCTCATTGTTGCTGTTTGTACCTAAGACATGGCCGACAAAGTGTTCAGCAGTGGAAGTTTTCTCCTTTCTTTGCTTTTTAATTGAATCGTGGTCAATTTAATGTGACTTTATAGGCAAGATTTTTATTTTAAAAAGACTCTTTCATGTAAAAATAAAAGCAGATTTTTAAAAAGCAGTGTCAATTAAAAATCTAGAACTCACGAACACGTCAAGTCAGTGTATATGGCTCAGGTGGGAGAGCGAATCAATGATCGAAAGGTCGGCGGTTCGATTCCGACCTGTGTCGTGGTCGTTGTGTCCTTGGGCAAGACACTTCACCCACCCTGCCTCGTGTGAATGCACATGAATGGATTGTTGGAGGTGGTGGTCAGAGGGGCCGTAGGGGCAAAATGGCAGCCACGCCTCTGTCAGTCTGCCCCAGGGCAGCTGTGGCTACAACCGGAGCTACCACCACCAGAATGAATGTATGTGAATGAATAACTGACAGTATGAAGTGTCTTTGAATGTCTAGAAAAGCGCGACATAAATCTGGTCAATTATTTTTCTTACTATTATTAAATAGATGCACCTTTGGGTTCATTACAGCTCTGAGCCTCTGTCGATCAGCTCTGCACATCTAGACACTGCAGTTCTACCTCTTTCTTCTTTGTAAAGTTGTTCATTCTCTGTCAGGTTACACAGGAAGAATGAGTGAAAGCTCCTTTCAAGTCTGGCCATAAATTCTAAATTGGATTCAAGTCTGTGTCTGACTCGACCGCTCCAGATCAATCATCTTGTTATTATCTTTAAACTAATTCTGTGTAGCTCCATTTGGCTCCATGCTTCACTACACTGTCTTCCTGGACAATAAATATTCTCACAAGTTGCAGTTCTCATCAGACTGCATCAGGTTGTCTTTCAGGATGTTGCCCCCAGCATGCCTTACGGTGGGGATGTTGTCTTTGTGATGATGTGTAGTGTTTGGTGTTAGCATCTAATCTGATGGTCAAATGCTCAGTGTTAGTCTCATCAGTCTCTTTAGAGCAGGGGTGTCCAATCCTGGTCCTCGAGGGCCGCAATCCTGCATGTTTTAGATGTTTCCCTCTTCCAACACACCTGATTCAAATGATCAGGATCGTTATCAGGCTTCTGCAGAGCTTGATGATGAGCTGATCATTTGAAGTTTGACAGAGTTCAACACCCCTGCTTTAGAGGCTAAATACTTGAGCAGCCACTTATTTTCAGGTTTTCATTTTTTGATCAATTGGAATTATTTTGTAGAAATCTGCTTTCATGTTCACATTGAAGTGTTCTTTGTGTGAATTTTTGTCAAAAAAGCCAAAATAAATTGACCACAGTTCAATATTGAAAAGCATGAGGAGTGAATGCTTTTTATGTATCCATCAGTTTCTTTCTACTTGTTTACAAGTTACAAGTTTTGCTGGTTTGCTGCAACACTTCACCTGCACACAAAAGGTTCTGTGGTGCCCTGTGGTCGACAACATCTGGAACTTGAAGCTCCACCGCAAACAAGGTAATGACAGTTTTCTTTTACATTTATTGAATGGTTGATGTTGATTAGCTTAGCATGCTCGGAGTGTCTGAGGATTGTTGTGTGTAGACTTTTTTCAGACAGTGAGAGGAAACATCCGTCCACACAAATATCCATATTAGTGTGGCTGAAGGCCAAATTTAATTTTAACTTGAATTTAGGACACACGCACCTACACACACACACACACGCACTTATGCACACAGATGTGCTTCCATTGCTTCAGGTGATACTTACACAAACCCTAAACATCTCTAACCTTAAAGTAAGTCCAACATTAACTTTGAAGTTGCCTAAAATGTCCTGCTTGTAATGGAGACGTGCTTTTAGCTCCCCAAAAGGCAGGTGAGTGTCCATAATGTGACCATATTAACTGACCTCTATCCCCACAACATCAGTAGTACAAAATGCACACACTCAAGCTTCCCAAAATAGTCAACTGGCCAAAATATAAACCCTGTAGAGCCCACGAGCTTATTATCCAGGAGAAAAATACTGACTGGAGTTTCAGCACACCTTAACCTGTAAACGGAGGAGGAGAAACATGCTATTTATGTTACAAGATTTGAATTTCAGAGAGGAAAATTCAAACCATATAAATTCAGAAGGATGCAGCGTGCCAACTGCAGGGGAGCCAGGAAGAGCTTAGCTTCTCGTCACCCTCAGAGCCTGAAAGAAGCTCCAAACTCACATTCTATACTCTCCACTGAATTGTTCTTGAAGCATTTATTTTAGCGAGGTGCAACGCATATAAAATGAAAGCACGACTTCTAGATGCATGTCTGTGCGAGGCAGAGAAAAAATGTTTTTGATATACATGAAATTAAAATCATAGGTCCAACCTGGATAGAGCTTTGCATCCTTCACAAATTACCCATTACTCACAATGCCGATGTTGGTATATGCACATGCTATTTACACATCGATGCAATTATATGTTAGTATATCACAGAAGCGGATGTCAATGCTTTGCCGCCTCTGCAAGCAGACTTCACTGAATAAAACACTGACATTTATTTTTGTTAGGCACTAATCATGCATTTCCCCAGTTTTCTAAGTTGTACAGTTTCCCACCAACATCTCTCCAAAACACGCCTTTAGTATGTTATGGTGCGATACATGTATGATATACATTTTCCCTTTTATATAGAGGCTAATATAACAAGCCTGCAGTTATTATATTAAACGATGGAAGCCTAGACTGACCTGTAAAAAGAAGAAGATGCAGAATGTATGGCTCGTCCTCATAATGACCAAGATAAGAACGTAAAAGCAAAGGCAATGAAATTACTCCGAAAATAGCCCCGGGCTCAAAGTGCTAATAATACATAAGCTCCCATAAAAAGATGATTCATGAAGTTTTATTTATTTATTTTTTGGTTTGGAGGTTAGGGGGCCCTCTAAAATACTGAAAATATGCTTCTTTTTTTTTTTTTTTGCTGTTTTTGCAATTTTTTTTGTTTTTCTGTTTCTTCATCGTCATTGATCATGCGTATAATTAGGCAATTAATAACGTTTGATTCATGCATGAGGATGATTCATCACTAATTCCTTTTAATAAAGATACCAGCATGCACGCTGCTCTCGCCAACACCACTCAAGCGTGGCAGTGGAATATTATAAACTTCACTCACTTTAACTCCAAGATCAGACATTAACCGCCGTAAAACAAAAGCTGCAGGCGGTGGCTACTTCTTCATCTGTTTTTCTATTATTTATATTTATATTCATATTAATTATTGTACATCCTTAAACGGATTAATGGCAAATCAAAGCTACGTCGAGTGCTGCGTTTGTCATTTATAATCATGAAAAGTGAGAAAAGTGGGCTAATTTCTAAAAGCAGTGGGTGTAAGTTACACACTGGGTAAATGGGTTATGAAGCAGAATATTTCAGTGCCAATGAATCAGATGAAAATCTAATATATTGGTGGTTTTGTTTCACAATTGCAATAGTTTTAAAATCATTAAGACTTTTCTTTGCTTCAATGATGTCCCTTTATTTCATTTGCTATTGGAGCTTAATTCTGATTGTATGTCACAGCAAAATACTGAAGTTTCTGAAGGGCAGTTTCTGCTGATTGTCAGTATGCGTCCTTTCAAATCTTACTCACAAAAGAAGTCTTGATACAAGATTGTTCTATGTCCAACTGGAAACTACAGTCTGCAGACGGTGTAATTGTCCTGACTGCAGGTCAGTTTTAACCCATAACCTCATCAGTAGTGTCATGTGGTTGATAAAATGCACGGCAGGTAGTTATTTTTTATTCTCCAAGTACTTCCTGGAAAGCAAATACTTTCCCAAGTCAAGTTCTCCTGCAGCGTGCATGAGGTTGTCTTTCAGGATTTCCTTATACTTTGCTCCATGTCATGATACTGCCACCGTCATGCTTATTGATGGGGATGATGTATTTGTGATGGCGTGCAGTGTTTGGTGACCGCCAAACATAGCGTCATGTGTAGCGGGCAAATTTTTAAAACGTTAAAATGACTTTTCCACAGATCAGAACACTAACATCTGTATATTTCTTTTTTTTTATTGGAGCTTAACTGTGTTTTTATGTCACATTTATGCATGTGCTGCATCATGGTGACTAAAACTGAGGTCATTGAAGGACAGTTTCAGGATGCAAATCTCAGAAATCAGGACACATGACTGGCTTATGTCTAACTGGAAACTACAGTCTGCAGGCAGTACAACTGTCCTCGGCACAGGCTGCTTTTAACCCGTAACCTCCACAGTAGTGTTATATGGTCCCTAAAATGCACAACAGGCAGTTATTTATTTATTCTCAGACTCCAGCACTGGTAGAATAATGGATGTGGACCTCAGGTTATGAGGTCCACAAATATAAAAAATGGACGTGTGTGCTCGGAAATCCAGGCTTCTCTCAAATGTACTGAACCTCAGTTGTGTTAACGGTGGTTCTTTCAGCACCAGCAGAGGGCAGCCTTGTTGTTCGGTAACACAGCCACAGTTTGACAGCAGAGACAGAACCACAGCACTCTGCAAGGATCGTTTCATGCCAGATAAAAGTGACTCGAAGGAGGCATTTTGAGAAAAAAGGTATCCTGTGAAACTGAAAAAAAAAAAAAAAAGTTGTGTATGTCATGTTTTCTGAATGGTTTTGCAGGGATGCTGTTTATTACAAGAATCTTTAATGATGCAGGAACAGGGGTCCACATAAAAACAGTAAAAAAGAAAAAAAAGAAGCTTTAATAAGTTCAACAATTCAGTAATGACTATGAAGCATTTAAATACCAGTAAATAAAGACTTTTTAATTTTCAAATTAGATAGCTGTTCTTAATTGTTTCTAAAAATTGTGATTTAAAAAACCCATTACGCCACAGTCGTGTGTTTTTTCCTGCTGTATATTAATTATTATGATTGTGTTGGTCCCCCTGTGGCATGTTTTATCCGTGCAGTGTTCAGATATGTGAGAAAAACAGAATTATTTCCATCCAACGCTCTAAATGGCATCTAGCTAGGAAAGCAAAATTCCACTGTTTGGAATTCACCTGGACAGACAAGTTCAATAAATCCTGAAAGATTTATTTCATCACACAAAAGCGGCATTTACAAGAATGACTCTTTCCATTAGGGGGCAGAAACGAGCTGTATATCCCCCCTACCCCCCACCCTCCACCAGAAAATACACCTATAGCACTGATAAATCCCAGCAGTTTAAAATGAACTCGCAGGCCAATCAAGGCAATTTTTTAAAATTCATTTTTATTGATAGTGATGCCCCGCGGTTGTAACAAATCACAATATTCATTACAGGCCATCTGCAGCCCGGATTGCTAAACAACCCACTCTGTGCTGCTCCCTTTGTTGAATTAAACATCCGGTGACAATGAATAAAACTTAATCATCGCCGCAAACATTTGCTTAATAAACTTAAGATCAATATTACACGATTAAATCTACTGTTTTTTCATGCAAATGTGCATCTGGGAACAATAGCTGGAGCGGCGTCTCGCTCACGCTGCCATTTGTGGGTGGCACATATGGTCCAAATATGCATATGTATGCACGCCGTGTACGTGTGAGGACGGGGTTTCTCGGGTGTTATGTTTTTGTTTACATGTGTCGGTATATGTGTTTTTCTTCCCCCCCCCTCTGCGTTCTGGAAGTTTGTGTGGGTTTACGCAGCATCGCGCCTTTTGTTGATGTTTGTCAGGAGCTTTGCTTTATGATGATTAAGCTGCCTCGTGCGCTGTGCATTCGGTAAATGTGTCATCGAGCTTATCCCTCCGTCTCCATCCTGCCTACATGCACACACTCATACGTCACGTTTATACCCTGACTGAGTGCAAATTCATATTCCGCACTAATTAGAACATCACTAAAGTGCATTTTCCCGGTGATGGAGAAGAATCATTGAAATTTAAGGCAGAAATGGGCCCTTGATGTATCTACCTCGGATGTGATTAATTCACAGTATTACACACTCAGACGGTCCTAAATCAAATGGCAGAGATAGTGATAATTGCCTTACAGCCTGCTTCCTGTCCTCTAACTATCAATTGCTTCCCCAGACTCCATCAATTTTCATAGTGCTGCTTCCGGAGCAGCTCTTCGTCGCTCTCCTCCCAGCGTCACTCCTCTCTTCTGGTTCCTCTGTCTGCAAGTTGCACCACAAAAGCTGCTTTCCATTCTCTCCTTTTTTCAAAAAAACCGCTTCATTTGCTTTGTATGATTTGTATCAAGGTTACCGAGGTAATATTGTGTGGCCTTGGTCTCATATCGTGTTTTGTAATTAAAGGTTTGACTTGCTAGAGGGAACGGCTTTGTTCAGAGTTATTAAATCGCCTTCTCGTTCTGCCAGGTGACAGACAGCCAACTTCTTTTTCCATCTCTCTCTCCTTTTTTTTTTTTTTTTTGATGAACCTCTTCTGTGCTTCCAGGTATTTTGTTTCCTCACATCCTTTTGTTATTGTGGCATTTTCATATTGGTCTCTCGCTTTTGTCGTTACTCAAAGAAAAGCTTTGGGAAAAATCGCTGTGTTATGCGGGGATGTAATCACACGAAGAATGGAAGAATGCATTATCAGACCGTAAATTAGAAATGAGTCAAAATGGAAAATGTAATACCTGTCCTCCAGTCCCTCTAATGTACTCATAACTAATAATGGCGCCGTGTCACAGCGGGTCTGTCAAATATTTCTGCTCTAAAACCTCTTTTTTGTGGGAGATTTCATCATTTGCAGTATAAACAACGTCTATTTGAAGTAAGAAAGGAACATTTAAATGACTTTAAAAAACGACTTGAAATGTTTATTTGGCGTAAAATGTTCAATTAGTCCCCTGAACAAAGGAGAGATGACATTTAATGCCCTATTGTCTATGCACCTAAACTTTTCTAACACAAAAACAGGATTTCTGAAAAGTCTGTCATTTGACTTTTTTGAGGTTTAAATTAATAGTTTGCTGAACCGTGCTCAGAGAGCTACATGAAAAAAAAAAAGATGAATACTATTGTCATGCCCGTCTGCTGAATATAAAAAGTGAAAGGCGAGAGGCAGCTTAGCTCAGAATAAAGACTGGAATCAGACGGAAACAACGAAACCCGGTTCATCTAAAGATCACAAAAATTCACTTACCGCCGCCTCTAAAACTCACAACTAAAGCGTTATAGCTTATTAATTTAATCTGCGAGGACGCTGAAGCGTAAAAGCACAGTCTGGCAGGTTTTATGGGGGAGCTGGAAGGGAAGCGCAGAACCTCCCGTACGACTGAAATTTGTCATTTGTACACCTTTTTAAACAATCCAGATATAATGTGAAGTTGTGGTAGGTGGATTTTTTTTTTTTTAGTTTACTGTCTGACAGAGTGAAACTGTTCGCAGCCTTTGTGCTAAACCGAGATAAGCTAACTGTCTCCTGGCTGCAGCTCTACATGTAATGGGGAGACATGAGAGCATTATTGA
Source organism: Stegastes partitus (assembly GCF_000690725.1). NCBI lineage: Eukaryota > Metazoa > Chordata > Actinopteri > Pomacentridae > Stegastes > Stegastes partitus. The sequence goes on from NW_007578273.1 coordinate 214,088, forward strand.
TCTTCCCATCTGAATGCTCCGCAAGAAACCAAGGAGGAAAAAAATGATTTTCTAAAATGCCTTTTGCCTTCATTTGACAACTGACAGTGCAGAACTGGGCGACCATTGAGCTGCTGCAGGACTGTGGATGACTCAGGGGGATCCAATGATATTATTAATGCAGAGAAAATAAATGAGTTTGATGCTATAGTGCTTCTTCTTTTTTTATTTTATTTATTATAATTCAGTTTGAGCCCTGTTTTATTCGTTGCTTCCCCTATCACTGTTAATGATGTGTGAACTTCTGTAGAGAACCACTGGTGCAGCTCTCTCATGCGTGAATTATTAAAACACCAAGCGAGATTTGTCCAACTGGATTTATTTATTTTTTGGACTATTTTCAGTGAGAAACAATAAAAGCAAAAATACTGCAAGTGAATAAGGTGAAACTTTAAAGTAACAAATATTTTAATGAAACTTCCCCAGCTGATTTCTGAAATTAAAGTAATTATAACTTCCATGGGCTGCAAGGTGGCGCAGTTGGTAGCACTGTTGCCTCGCAGCAAGAAGGTTGTCGGTTCGCGTCCCGGTGAGGACACCCAGGATCTTTCTGCGTGGGGTCTCCATGTTCTCCCAGTGCAGCGTGGGTTCTCTCCGGGTTCTCCAGCTTCCTCCCAAAAACATGTTGAGGTTAATTGGTGATTGTAAATTGTCCGTAGGTGTGAATGTGAGTGTGCTTGGTTGTCTGTCTCTAAGTGTAGCCCTGTGATAGACTGGTTACCTGTCCAGGTGAACCTGCCTTCACCCTGAGTCAGCTGGGATAGACTCCAGCCCCCCATGACCCTAGTGAGGATTAAGCGCTGTATAGATAATGGATGGATGGATAATTTCCATTTTTTCCCCTCAGATGTTATGTTTAATATACACTGACTCGTTCATAATGTCCGAATTTGCATACATTTCCAGAACAAGAATCTTTATGTTGGATAAAGTCATGTCAAAAATTCTTCTTTCATTTTGTTGACAGCCAAATATTTTTTACGGAGGAGATTTTCTTTTGATCATAAATGAGAAAACGCCGTCAACAGCTGTTAGGAAAACAAAAAATAAATCGATTTTCTCCACGTTTTTAAGAATCAAACGTTCTGTAAATCGGGCTGTGAATGATACGTCAACAAACGGCTCAGCGAAAACCTTCAGAGTGACGATAGGAATAAAACTGGAGAGTTTGAATGACATAAAGTGGCGACAGAGAGAGAGACGTCTGAAACAAGAGCAGAGAGGGAATCGCAACCAACAGACTGAGAGTGAAACCGTGGAAATTGCATTCATGTGGTTGGTGCATTAACTGATAAAACCAACGCACTTTGTTTTACAGATTTGCAGCTTCAAGAAACAAACCGTTTTAATCACGGTGGCACAATTACCGGGCCTTTAAGCGCCCTTTGTTCAGCTAACATACAGATATCACTGTAAATGTTATTAAACCGCGCTCAGCTTTCTTCTTTTATTGAGCTTCCCGCTCTGCACCGAATGAAACTGTTTTCCGCAGCAGCATTTAGCAACTCAAATAAGTATAAAGCTTTACTATGTTTGTTCTGGTATCTCCGCAAATCCCAGCAGCGTTTCTCATCAGTCATCACGCTGCGTATTGTTAAGCAGACTGCAGCCGACAGATAAAGGCTGAGAGACTTAAAAGCATAAAATAAAGATAACAGGGTAGTTTAAGCAAACTGTGGAGGCAATTGTGAGGCTGATGATCCTTGTAAATTTACATAGTGAGCATGTCAGTGGCTTTGTAAAGACAATAATGAGGAGCCGGCTCATTGTATAGTGCAACGCTAATATAAAATACAGAAACTAGCACGAGGAAATCTGGATCTGTTTTCATAATCGCACTCGAAGCCGGATCGCTGGCCCTCATGCCAGCCTAATAGATTCACTCTGTTCCAAAAGAGACACTCCTTACCTCCTCTTCATCTTTGCACTTGCCTTGATGCTACTTGCCTCACCAATCAGCTCGCCTACTGATCGGGCCTATTCATCATGAGCTGGTTGAGGAGATACTGGAGGCTGGCAGAGGTTGAGGAGGGGAGGAATCACGTATGTCCTATCTGAAGGTCTCTCTCTCTCTCTCTCTCTCTTCTTCTCTCTCGCCAAATCCCGTCGCCGCTCAAGGATAATGAATTCCATCTCCCTGCCCCTTGACCTCTGTGTATACAGCAGGGTTACAGACTCCCAACACATTATACCCAGATAACCAGAAAGTGGGGAAACTTTAAGATGCCTGGACATTGTGTTTTTCTCACAGCAGGCTGGTGCTGGCGCAGCTTAGGGGGCAGATAGACTTGTTTTGTGGGTGTTATTGTTTGAATAACCTTTTGCTCGGAGTGGAGTGGAGACATGGCAGCCGATACTTCATGCCTCTGCAGCACGGCTACTTCACTGTAACCTGTGGATGTCTGTGTCATCTGGATTCACTGTAATGTTTGAACACTTCTGCTGCATTGATGTTTTTTTTCTTTGTGCCTTATTTTCATGTTGAATAAAAACATAGATTGTTATATGTTTAACCAAATGTCCAGCTCAGACCACAACGCAGCTTTCTTTTTTTTGATCTTCTTGCCAACGACTGTATGTGCTCCAGTTTTGAAAGCACATCACCTGGTGAGGAGTCTCCTCCTCCTTTTCCTGCCACAGTATGAGTTTTTCTCAAAAGGCTCCAGATGGCTCGGGATCCTTTTGTCGAGGCCCATCTGCATGATTCCTCCGCTGATCTCTGTTCCTTGATACACACTATTCAATTACCCATGCACCTGCAGCGCTGGTTTCAATTTTCCGACGGAAGCGTTTGAACAAGCTTTTCACGCTTGTTGCTAAAGAAAATGAGAAGCCATTTCAAAGTTTCCCCCACTGTTAATATCTTTACAGCCTCCTATATTGGAAATCAATGTCGAAGAGTAGTTTCATGACGGACTGGGTAAAATAGTTTCCCTTTTCTTCCCTCAGTGAATGATGACAGTCTTGAGCAAGACAGAACAATACTTGAGATGTTTGCAGCTATCGGTTTTCGGTTATAACTCCGAATGTAATTCTCGGATTATGCAATTGGATGGGCTCGGTTATTGTTGTGACTTTTTTTTTTTTTTTTTCCAGGGATTACATCCACACTGAGGATTAGTAGAGAAATTGTTAAATTGAATTTTGGGGAGGTACAGAGATGATAAAGAGAAATGTTGCCGTATGGTGTGTTGCCTCAGTGTTGCTGAATAGACTTGCTCTTCGTCTTTAAAGAGCAGAAGACCTGAGAGCCGCTTGAAAGTGGCAGCCCCCTCTGATCCTTTTCTCTACACTCTAAACCGGCTTATTCAGCAACAGTTGAGCATCCTACGACACTGATTTTCTGCAAGCAGTTGTGTGCCAAATGTAGAGAGAAACTGTCACAGCCTTGTAAAGAGGAGTGCTAGTAATTGTGTGTAGTGGCTGCAGTAATAATAATATTAAAAAGTATGAGAATAATAAGGACACTAATCGCCAAAGTATAAAGAGTGAAGATTAAAACGCTCAAGGATAACTCTGATATCAGAAAAGCTGCAGAGTTATTGTGTTTTAACTCTGTCACACATCCATCCTCTGGCTCAAGTTTTTGTCCTACATTCAAGCAAATGGACTGTTTTTGAATGTCAGTCCTTTGTATTACATTTGTTTTCAAGGATGTATTGCTTTGTGGCAAAAAGCAGTCTTTTAAAACTTCAATAGTTTTATGTTTTAAGTTTTATTATGACAGTGGATCAATTGATTCAGCAGCCGCACAGAATCCAGTTGCCCCGAGATCTATGATATGGCAAGCAAGAGTGAGTGGACTGTATGGACTTTAAATTACAGATATCAGCCATGTGGGGCTGCGAGGTGGAGCGGTGGTTAGCACTGTTGCCTCGCAGCAAGAAGGTCGTCGGTTTGTTTCCCAGTGAGGACACCCAGGATCTTTCTGCGTGGAGTCTCCATGTTCTCTCCGTGCAGCGTGGGTTCTCTCCGGGTTCTTCCTCCCACACAGTCCAGAAACATGTTGAGGTTAATTGGTGATTCTAAATTGTCTGTAGGTGTGAATGTGAGTGTGCTTGGTTGTCTGTCTCTAAGTGTGGCCCTGTGATAGACTGGTTACCTGTCCAGGTGAACCTGCCTTCACCCTGAGTCAGCTGGGATAGACTCCAGCCCCCCATGACCCTGGTGAGGATTAAGGTGTATAGATAATTCAATTCAATTTTATTTGTATAGCGCATATTTACAACAACAGTCATCTCATAGCGCTTCACAAAGGCAGAGACAGAAACACCCAACAATCCGAAACATTTGGATTCCCTATAAGCTTCAGCAGTCCACAACAGTGGGAAGGAACCAAAACCCCCCACAGGGGAAAAAAACCTCAGACAGAACCAGGTTCAGGGAGGGACGGCCATCTGCCTCGACCGGTTGAGTGAGAGTGGGATGAATTATACAATTTAGTTTACAGTTAAACAAGTAATAATGGATGGATATTGTCATTTTGACACGTTGTAATTCACTGTGACGAGTCTGAACACTCTATTAGTCAAACCAACAGTTACAAAGATCTGTAATTCAGCTTGGGCTGCTCAGAGTTGTAGCTGCTGATATCTCAAACATCATTATAGCTCAGCTGAATTGTTATAAAGAAGTAATGACGAGTTCTGTGGTGGATAAGAAAGTGCAGCAAAAAAAGACCCGATCAGCAGCAAGGAGTTCATGGCCAACGAAAGCATTGTTCATTACACTTGTGGTGGAAAGTGATGAGAACTTTGGCCTCAGGCTGCTTGACATAGAGATAAAACCACTGGTCCTATTGGGTCATGGTAGCAGAACCATAGCGTTCTTGAAAGCCACTTTCATTGGGCCTAACTTCAGATATAACTACAGACGCCTGCAATGTTATTTTGCCAAAGCTGTAATTTGAGATATCCGTACTCACATTTAGAAATGTTTTGCTTTCAACACAATCTGAACGACACTCAGTCACATTTATAGACAGACAAGACAAGACAAGACGAGGGTGTTCTGGGTTGTTTGAAGTGGTTT
>NW_007578273.1:220677-246060 GCF_000690725.1 Stegastes partitus
AGCAGAAAGTCAAATTTCACTGAGTGAAATGTTAACATTAAGAAAACATAACTAAAACAGACTATGAAGATGTTAATAAAACCAATAAACTCATATTTTTTTTAATGTTAAAGTAAGCCCAAGGAAAGAAGCAGGAGATGTGATGATCAACTAACTACTAGGCTGTAAAACACACGTACCAGGTCGGACAGCTTCTGCATTCAAAGCAGAGAGAAGTTGTTAATGCTTGATCAAGTAATGTTATATTTATAGTCATGGGAAATATCTAAGCGTGTTGGTTATTTTATTTTTTATTTTTTTTTTACTACAAAGACATGAGTGGGTTTAATTTCTTTTCACTCCAATCATCATCACAAAGACTCGTCAGAAATCCTGTCGGGAATGAAAAAATCTTTGTGCAATTAAGATGTTGAAGCTGTTTGTTTTCTTTTTTTTAATGACGCACAAAAAGCCTGGAACAGCAAAACGATTCAGTATTCCTGCAGGAATGCTAAATCTGAATTTCCAGTCTTCTGATTGGTCGGGATTGTCAACATGGCGATCCAGCCTGGTTAAGTGTCCATTATATTGCAATTCAGGGCATCCTAACAGCAAATTGAAAAGCTTTAGTTGGGAGTTTTGTGCATATTTATTTCCTTTTATTTTCTGTATTTCACTGTGATAAACTCCACATGACTCGCATCCGAGCAGAACGGGTAAACACGGTGCCGTGGCAGTCGGCTGATGGGGGAAACTTTGGAGCCACAGGTGGCGTAGTGCACAGATTCATCTTGCTTTCCTAATTCAAGCCTTGTAAAAGAAAGACCTGCCTTAGTTAACTGGCCCATAAACCTCCAAATCCCAGTGTGCATGTAACGCATCCATTTTCTTATCTGGTGAGGAAGTGAGCTGGGAGTATTAACAAAAGGACCGTGACGACATATATATATATATATATAAAAGAAGAGAACTCCCATGCCCATCACACGAAAACAATACATATAATGTGATGAGTGTATCTTGACAAAATCTAAATAGAAGTGTCTGAGGGAAAACAAGGGATGGTTGGAGGCAATCGCAGCGGTTTGGAGCTCCCCGGCTCTGCGAATCGACACGGAGCTGATAGATGGCGCTGGGCCTGACAGCACTGGCACAGTAGCTAAATCACGGAGAGGAGGGGCAGGAGCTGATAAAAACTCTGAGACTGTCACACTGTTTCTGATTAAGGTTTTCTTTCAGCCTCTCCATTGTGTGAGCGCAGTACTTTTACACTTGGTGTAGAAGAGTTTTTTGGGTCCTTATTAACCTGAACGCTAGTTCTGTGGGAGTGGGGTAGAATTTTTTTTTCATCTAATCTGCATAAATGTTGAGCCTGTATTACGAGCAATGCATATAAACAGTAATCATAAATAGACAACCTATTTCCAGGAGCTCCTATTGCTAAACTACTAATTAGATGTGTTAAAAATATGCCAAAATATGCATCAAAATATCTCTTAGGGACATGAAAAGCAAAATACTGCACTTTTAAGTCCAAATAAATGAGCTGCAGACTTTGTGAAAGGCAAATGATTGGCTGTCTGAGGATAACTATGGTTTGCATTTTGGTGGAAACTTAAAAGTCTTCTGTACGGATATGCCCTTGAAAAGGACCACAACATATTTCAAGCTATGTGAAGAGCGTCTCTTTGTGGTTTAATAAAGCGCACACCCACATGCATTTGTGAGTCATCTCCCTCCGCTACTGCTGACAGCTGGCTCTACAACTTATATGGAGCATCAAATAAGTAAACTCGCTGTTGTGAAACGGAACTTGGCAACAACAAGTTTGAGTTAATGTTAGTTTAAAACGGGGAACGTCTTCATATTTCCTCAAAAGTTTGCTGTCATCCCTCCCAAATGGAGACATATATTATACATCATACGTTTAGCTTTTTATTCTTGTGCGGTCCTGTGAAGCAAATACACAAGAAGCGTTGCAGCGCGGTTCAACATTTATATCGGCTGCGCTGTGAGCTCAATCTTGCAGAACTGTGGTGAGAGATGAAACACTCTGGTTATATCTGCGGTGTCCTTGCACCGTCACTGTGTAAAGTATGTGTTAAGTGGCGGAGCTCCTTCGAGCAGCTTCCAGCAACAACTTAAAGAGGCAAACCGCAGATATTGCACATCATGATTAGCTCGCTCATCTCGGTTCGTCCCAGTCAGTCTGTGAGAGCAGCTGTCAGATCTGCTGTGATTCTGAGGGGAGCTTTTTAAAGTTTGAAAATACACCCCCAGATGATGGCACAGTGGCATCAGGGTTATCTCAGCTTGGACTTCAATTTTTTAAAAGAAAGTCTGCTTTCGAAACTCAAGGTGTGGAGTTTGAAAGATGTGGGCAGAGGTGGAGTGCTATTTGTTTAAGCAGCGCACGCATACAGTGAAGTGGTGGCTCCTTAGCTGATCACAGGATAAGGTGTTAGTCTGACTTTCTGAACTGTTTCGTCATGTTGAGAATATTATCAGCCAAACATCGGGCCCAGCGGTATTAAAGGATACCGTGTACGTAGTAGGTTGTAATCAGTGTGGCTTCAAGCGATATAGGTGCGAGAACACAAGTGACCCGGGTCATGAATGATTTAATTTTCTCTCTTTTGCCGAGCAAATGAAAGCTGCATTTGAAACACTGTGAGGAAAAGTTTCAGTGCAGTCAGAGGTCAAGCTCATCCAACAGGCTGAGCTATAAACTGTAACTAAGCAAGCTTTCATTTCATGTCTTTGCAAATGCATCAGAAATAAATAAAAGAAAAACAGAAGAGTGAGTGATGGTTAAAAAGATGCTGTACTGCTTTTTTTTTTTTTTTTTTTTTTAAGCTTTACTAGTTAATGTTAGTTTGATACACCAAACACTTGAACTCACTGTGTTGCTACAGAAAGCTTTTAAGGTGGAATGTTCTTTCACGTGTTACTCCATGCATGAGCTGGTATTGTTAATCAATCAGTACACCTTAAATAACCTTGAACTACTGCATTTCTTTTTATTAGCTCAATTGTATGAAATTGTACAAAGTGAACTGCAAATACTCTTTTTTTTTTTTCTCACTTGGAGAAAAAACTGGCAAAACAGTGGTGTGGTGCAGTTCCTCAAGTGGCCACTGGATGCTGGATCCAAAAGTGAATCAATCCCCATAGACCCTCATGTTAAAATGATCAAATTCACAGCAGAAGTGGACATGTTTAAAGCCTGGAACAAAAAAGTTTTGTGTCTTTATAGCTAACGTCCCAATTCATGACAACTGTAGAAGTGGCAATTTTTCATTTGACGCACTCGTTGAAATTGTATTTAAGCTTAAAGTTTTGCATAATTAAAGGTTGTTGCCATTTTGAGTTACAACTGAATGCTGTCATAGGATTCCCCAGAGACAACCGCATGGCCAGCTTCAGCTCCATTCTTTACTCATTTTTAGATTAGCCAGGAGTTAAGAGGAGTCAGGCACTGCCAAGAATGTGACAATCAAAGCCAGAATCTTTCACTGTGCAGAGGTCAGAATGGCCAGAAAAGCTTGATGGTTTGCAAAATGTGACCAGATGTAGGAGGACATTCTGGTATTTTTGTCAACTGCATTTGACGTAATATGCATTGGGACGGGCCGCAAGGTGGAGTAGTTGGTAGCACTGGTGCCTCGCAGCAAGAAGGTCGCCGGTTCGTGTCCCGGTGGGGGCACCGGGATCTTTCTGCGTGGAGTTTGCGTGTTCTCCCCGTGCAGCGTGGATTCTCTCCGGGTTCTCCGGCTTCCTCCCACAAGTCTAAAAACATGTTGAGGTTAATTGGTGATTGTAAATTGTCCGTAGGTGTGAATGTGAGTGTGCTTGGTTGTCTGTCTCTAAGTGTAGCCCTGTGATAGACTGGTTACCTGTCCAGGTGTCCCCTGCCTTCACCGTGAGTCACCTGGGATAGACTCCAGCCCCCCACGACCCTAGTGAGGATTAAGTGGTGTATAGATAATGGATGGATGGATGCATTGGGACATACCTCTTTTTCTGGCATACTATTTAGTACTATGGGTATTGGAAGGCACTCAAATAAAAAAGATTCAAAAGTGTTGTTCTGAAAACCTATAGGTGACGTCACAGAGGGTTTGTCCATCTTTATTTGCGACCTATAGTGTTTATCTGATGGGGAGTGTCTCACAAAACATGTTATCAAGTTCTATTATAGGCATAGTAGGATCCAGTGTTTTGAGAAATTGATCTCCTCTAAGAGCTAAACAGCTGGATATCTCAGCCACTGCTGCGTTGGCTTTGTCAACCACCTCACAGCTTCTCCAACTGTATGGAAAAGCAATACTAAACAGTTACAATATGCTTTTACTTGTGCTCAAATCCCTTGTAAGCAAATAAAGTCACAGATTCAGAGATAGTCAGAGTCAATATTTGGCAGTCTGCTTTTTTTTTTTTTGTCTTGTTTTCATTAAAGAACCCAAATCGCATGAGTCTAAAGCCATAAGAACAACAGCTTTTGTCAATAATATTTCTTATGGATGAAATCTGGACGTTGTAAAAATATTTCCGATCGTGGTGTAGTTTAGGTCGTGTCTACCAAAAACCGGTGGCCGCCGCCCAAAAAGCTCAAACGATAGTACGTATAAGCCCAGATGGCAATGCAGTGGGAACACATAAACAGAGCGAATATAAACATATTAAACCAAGTGAACGAGAGGAAGAACAGCTGCTGTATTAATTTACTTGCTGTTAATCCAATACTCAGCTGCATGCCACACACTCCTTCCCCCCAGCATGACGGTCTGCTGACACAGAATTGGTATTCTTCTGCAGGCACAACTTTCTGGGGTAAATATTTATAGAGGGGACTGGCATGAGGTGATAAGGAGTAGGGGTTCATTCATGATAACACAGAGGAATTTAAACAGAATATTTAATCAAGCGCTAGTTTGTATCTCTGGGACAATAGCGTTTCAAAGCTTTTAAAGGCCTACCTTAGAGCGTTATGGCAAAGGTCAAGGAGGATTTCGACAAACTTTTGTTCGCCCCGGAGCAGAATGCTATTTAGTGGCTGCTTTCACAAGGTTGCAATAATCATAGACAAAAACATGGCACGTTTGTCTCAGAACACAGGCCACCGTGGGCTGCCAGCTGAACATAAAAAGCTATCTCAATGCACACAACATGCCAAATAAAAGCTAAACTTGCGGCTGCATATTCCGATACGGATTTATCACTGACAGGGCGGCATTATGTTTTCCTCCTAAACGGCCGCTTCCTCGTCGCTTCAAAACAACAATTTTCTTTTTCCGTTTTTTTGACTTTAACTCTCGGCTGCTGCGTGCAAAAGCGTGATTAAAAACAGTCATAGTGATTTCGAGACCGCTGTTGTCTATATTATTAATCCATCCGCTCCTGCCATGCTTAACACGGGAATCATTGTTCATTGCCATGTCGGTGCCGTTTTCGTTTTACGTGAGATAATCATTTTTCAGCCTTCGCAAGGTGTGACAGAAAACACAGGGCTGAGGTGTGAATGTACAGCAGGAATCAATACATAATTCAGATAACAAGCCCCCAAGCGCTCATATTCACAGCTGAATAAACCTCCAGTTAATACTTTCACTTCCAATGTAATAACTAAAAGCAAAATTGGAATCCGAGCGTGAATATGGAAAGTATTCAAATGACTGGCACTCAGTAGATCACCAATTATTGGCACTGCACGTCTTTTAATACTTGGAATATAATGTTGACTAAAAGAAATGACTTATTAAACAACACATTTGTCCGTTTGCATGATCTGCGTTTGGATGTGCTGGTATGAAATGAAATACATTACGCAGAACAAAGCACACAGTGTAACCTGTGCAGAGGAACGAGGAGCTGAGAAAAGGGGTTTCCAAGCTGGGTGGAAAAGTTCACGACAGATAGATGCTTTTATTTGAGGAAAAAATGAAAAAAATGACATCAAACCAACATCACGTGATACCTGAAAAACACAGATGTTGCACGAAAGGAGAACATTTTATGTGTATTTCAGCTAATAAGAAAATTTACTTTAATCCATCACCTGTGAAATTTAAATATGCCTCAGTACAGTCTATCTCCTATGAATATGTGCAATGCAGTCTATTAAATAAATTACTTATTACTTATACAGTATTTATAAAGATGCATAAGTGGAGTTAAATAGGAAGAATTCTATTGCAGTCAAATATACACTTTAAGTCTTTGAGAATTTCAAAATACAAAACCATCAGAGCATCAGTAAGTGTTTTTAAATGACCTTCTGGGTTTTTCAAACATTGTCAATTAATTAACTTGTACAGACACTGATGGTATCTCTGTGACCTGAGTGTTTGCTAATACGTAGAAGGGCTAAAGTGTCGCTGCCTCTTGATCATGTTTGGATTTTAATTTAGCTGCTGTCTCACTTGGTTCTTAGAGGGTGCTATATGGGACCACTGGGTGTCACTTAGACCATCAGTATCTCAGATCAGAACAAATGGGCATGTGAGCCTCTCTTTCCCTTGTGTGTACACGAAAGCTGACAAGAATAACCCTGCTACAACCATTAGCCAGCATTGGAAAAAAAAATACTGAATGGCCTTAGCGAGCTGTTCTGAGTAACAGTATCGTCACTTGTCACGTCTTTTCTCCGCTCTGCTCTGGTCCATGCATGTTTGTTTCACTGTGATACAGTGTAGAGGAGGCACAAGGTGAAACAGACACACATGGAGTGGAGCAACCAAACAATAACCTCTTACAATGATCTGAAATAAAACAAGTCAATATAAATTATGCAAACAACATAAAATATATATATTCTTTTTTAAATCCTTGTTGTTTTTTTTGGAGGGGGGGCTTTAGCTGGACGCTCTGGACTACACTCCATCTGTGCTGCGATGTAGGTCACCCTCCGTTTGTTTATGATTCCTTGGAGGGATAATTGTTTCAAAGGGAGGGACTCACTAACATGCACACATAGCAGATTAAAACACTCACAGAGGGAGTGTGACTTCATCCTTTGCAAAAAAAAAAAAAAAAGTCATTACTCTGCAATGGCTTTACATAGCAAGCAGTTGTTTGCCTCTATATGAATGTTAAATTTAGAAACCATTACATCAAACCAAGTTGTCCAAGACAGGTATGTCTCAGGTGGCTAAGGAACATTTGATAAGCAAAATTAAGGTATGCCTTGTATTCTTATTTATGTTCTAAATGATATAAAAATAAAATACTGCCTCTGACATTGAATTATCTTTGTTGGAAATCTGGTCATTGCAGCCACAAAAGTAAAAGAACACAAATGCAAAAGCCTGTGCCATCAATTCCATTCCATGTCACAATGACTTCGAATGAGAAATACTGTGTGGGCTGCTTTGTTATTGGGATCTACAAAAGTGGTGGAACTGACTGAAAAATAGTTAGTTTAACCAGCAAAAAAAATGTAGAGTGTGAGACAGTGTGAGCTTTAAAATCTTTTCAAAGGAGACGCTTGGCAGCGAAGACCCCACAGTGACAGATGGCTGAGGGAGGTAGGGGAATAGAGGAGAGCAACAGATCCAACCTGACTCAGGATTGAAGGATTGGAGGAGGAGAGTTTTTGGAACTCAGGATGAAAAATGGGTGATGAGAGGAGGGATTGTGAGATTGACTCCAGACATGAATCATATAACTTTAATGACAGTTTGGAGTGTCCTGACACGCAAAAGTCTTTAAAGTGGTTTCAGCCAGTTTCCACAAACATGAGGCATTTCATTAAGACTCTCTCAGTGAGGCGCATTGTTATGCTTCATTTCGTTCTCATGTTGAGCCTTGTGATGAGCGGGATTTGTTGCTTCATATCTTGAACCCGGGTCAATCTTATTTGCATGCAATTAAGAAATTACTTATGCAAAGAACATGGCTGCTTGATATTGCGCAGGCTTACAGGAGGCTTGCTGCTAATGTTGTGGGCAGACCCGGCAACGTGAAGTCTTTCACCGGCTTCATTAACCCTGATCATGCCTTTATTGTGTTCTGGTTAGTGTAAATGGCACTGTTAGGGCGAAACCTGAGAGTACAAATGAGGCGGAGGAGTCTTCGTGATGAGAGGGGGTTTGGGTTTGGAGTAATTCTAAATGTGTAGATCCAAGTTAAAATGTCAGACAGAAGGGAGACTGCTGAAGGATCTTACAACAACAGCCGTGCTCACATAAATGGAGCATTTCTTGAATTGTGGTATTTATTACTAAATTATGGAAACATATTTTGTTTACTGCAAAGTTTGAAACATCTTGTAACAGCATGAAGTTTAGTAGCACACACACACACGGATCTAAAATTACAACCCCCCCGACAGATTTCTTGGTTTGGGGCAGCATTCTCTCTCCTTCTTGGCATTGCGCTCTTGACCCAGGAGCCAGGCTTAATGAGTTTACTGGTTCATCTGTTTTTCAACATCCAACACTTAACACCATCTGCTGCGCTTAAGAGCAACCCACCCGCAAGTCCAAGTCCCACCACCTGATTCTCAAGCCGTGCGGCGCCGCTCCACCATCCTCTTATCCTCCCGCTCCTCCTGAGGGAGTCTGTGTTTTTAGACTCCCGGTTGGTGGATAGAAAGTGTCCAATCTTTCTGGTGCACGGGGTATTCAATCTTGTCTTTTCTCTCTCACTCTCTCTGATGATCTCGGCAGCCTCCCCGAGCTTTATCTTTCAGAGTGGAGCAACTATCTGCATCATCTTCCTCTCTGTAAATTGTTTTTTCCACTCCTCCGCTGACTTGTTGTAAGCCATCAGTATGATTTAGTGAGCGATGCTCGACTGATTTTAGTATCTCTGTTGTGAATCAAAAGGAAACTAACAAGGAGGGCAGCAATATGAATATGTCTTTTTTCCCCCGCTAAAATATGAGGTGCTATTCTGGTTTTGGAGACAAAGAGAGGAAGACAGGAGGAAACACATGCATGTTTATTTAGTTGTACGTGCAACAAATTTGAATATGACACAGTAACAGCTAAAATATCTAATCAGCGCTGTGTTTGTATATTAGTAAAGACTTGGCAAACACACTGGAACATAAGATACAGCACTAACCTTGATGTACAGCATGAAACCATTTTAAATCGCTTGTACATCACTGAACCTTTTCTTGGAGAAGCTGGCACTTATATGTGTGTGTTAATTTGGCTTATTTTTTGAAATTCCATTCATTTCTTGAACAACCCTTTCACGTCCCGGGGTGTACAGGTCATGTCTGAGCCCATTTATCTGCACTATGTTCTTTCTTTCCATTTTTCCCTTTTCACCGCTGCTTTTTCAAGTAATTCCTTAAAATGGCTCCATATGAGTGAATTAAAGAGATATAGGTGCCTACACAGAGGTATGAAACAAGGAAAGCAGTTAACTGTAACCTTCTCCTAACCTGTGCTTTACAGCAAGACGGACCTGCACCTGAAACTCACTCCGACCGAGATCCAGTTGTATAACAATCTGCTGTCGTTGGAGCTGAAATATATATAGTGTAGAGGAGAGATATATGCTAATATTTTTTGTTTGAATACCTCCTACAAGATGACAGTATGCACAGATGAACCACTACCTCCCTAATATTGTGTAGGCCCCCTTTGTGCTGCCAAAACAGCTCTGACTCATCGAAGGCCTGAACTCCACAGACCTCTGAAGGTGTCCCGTGGTATCAGGCATCAAGGCGTCAGCAGCAGATTGGACTGGATTGAGATCTGAGTATTTATAGAAGGCAACATCTTGAACTCTTTGTCATGTTCCTCAAACCGATCCCGAACGCTTTTTGCAGTGTAGCAGGGTGACTTATCCTGCTGAAAAGAGGCCACCAGAACACAGCTGCCATGAAGGGGTGTACGTGGTCCGCAACAATGTTTGGGTAGGTAGCATGAGTCAAAGTAACCTTCACTGAATTCAGTACCTGATGCATGCATTAATCAGACTAGAACCCATATGCAGCAGGCTGTGAAGTACTGCATCACCATTATATCACAACCAGGTTTTTATGCTTCAGTAGTTCGTCCATGGACAACACAAGCCAGCCATCACCTCTTATGTGCATCTTGGAGCCCAGGACCCTGTCACTGGTTGACTAGTTGTCCTTCCTTGGAGAAGACTTGCATTTTTTTGCTCTGATCCAGTCATGCAGCCATCACAATTTGTCCCTCGTCACAGTCACTCCGATCCTTTAGCTCGCCCATTTCTCCTGCCTCCATCGCATCAGCTTCAAGACCTGCCAGTTCACTCGCTGCCTAATATATTCCACCCCTTTACAGGTGCCACTGTAATGAGATAACCAATGTTATTCACTTCACCTTGCAGGGGTTTTAATATTGTGCACGATCGCCGTAGATGGTCTGTTATTTACATTATGCAGCAATATAGTGTCACACCCAAAGAATTTATCGATATGAAACAAGTGCCAGAGTGAGGAATGAAATCTTAGCGCTGGATCCCTTGAAAGCGTGATCCACAAGTAAACACAATTACAGCCTCAGCACCAAGATCTTTGAATAAAGGGACTAGACGGCAACAGCAGACATCTAAATCTATTATTAATGTAGGGGAGAAAGGCAGTAACAGGCCCGGAGAGGTTTTGGAAGGAACTGTTTTGGGGGTGGGTCAGGCGTTTCAGCGAGAGCGAGCTCTGGGAGTGTGCGGCGTTGTTTCTTTTCACAATGGAAATGATATGAAACCAGTTGACAGACAGACTCATCAGAGGAAGCTATTCTGGAGCTTTCAATCAAAACGCACAGTCTTCCTCAGCAGGAAAAAAGTTGCCCAGTTGCCATGGAAACCAAGAATTTCCATTTTTTCCCGTGCACTTACACTGACTTCTTGGCCGGGTTGTCTCTGAAGTTGAGACTGAATGTGCTTTCTTGACCTTCAAAACAGCAGTTGGCAAAACAATCCTCCAAAACACTCAGTACTTGCTTTTGGAGCTTTTGATTGTATGGAATGATCTTTCTCAGCAGACGTAATGGACTGTCTTTGACAAAAGCGGTTTCCAAAGTGAAGAGAGAACTCTTAATCTCAACTATATCAAACAGATTCTTGCCAGTGTTGCTTGTTTGGATCGGCTTAGCTGTGCTTTTCCGTTACGGCTCTAGGAATGTTCCCATCAGTCTCAGCTGTGCTTTGTGGTTTGTGCTAATTCACCAATGTAGCTATACTAATATGGTACACTCAGATGGTGAAATTGGAAAACATTATACCTGCTAGACGTCATTGTGTTGGTAATACTGAGGCTTGGCGGTACATTTCTTGTTTTCGGGACAAAACCTGAAAAACATCCAACCTGTCCCAATGCGTTGTATGTCAAATGGCTAAAACACCAGCATGTACTGCTAAATCCATCTCATTTTGTAGTGTTGCTTTTCTTGCCATTCTCACCCACAATTCTCTGCACAGTGGAAGATACGCGCCACATGGTGTCTTACTCGAGTAACAAGCTTAAGACACAGATCACACAATCAGGTGATTTCACACTGCAGACAGCGACATGTGAGCGAGATGGTCAAAGCTGAAGGCACAGTATTACGACATAGTGTTGCAATTGTATACATGCTACACACAACAGTGCGTTCGTTGTACTGGCAGCTGTAGTACATACTGAAAGCAAAAAGTATGCAATTTGAATTGTAGGGTTTGTGTTGTCACTCCAGTTGCCGCCATCTTGGCGGTTCCTGACTCCTCCGAACTCCTGGCTAATCCTAAAATGAGCAAAGAGGTGGAGCGTGAGTGGAGTTAAGACGAGCTATGCAACCATCTTTGGCCTTGGATTTTCCTATGACAACACCCTCCTGTTCCTTAAAGCTGCCACGCCTTTAATTTTGCATAACTTTAAGTCTTAATACAGCTTAAATGGCTGTAATATATACAAATTCACAACCCTTACAGTGGTTTTAAATTAGCGAATTCGCTATGGAGACTAAAACAGTTTTTGTACCAGGCTGTAAACATGTTTGTTTCAGCTGTAAAGTTGAGCATTTTAACATGGCGGTCAACTGGGATTGACTCACTTTTGGAGACAGACTCAAGTGGCCGTTCGAGGAACTGCAGTTTTTGGCTTTTCGACGTTGGCGTAGTTTTCAGCTCCAGAGGTTGCTGCTTGGGTTTGATCTTCCTAATACAATTTTGGTGAAATATTCTAGGCTAAATTTTTTCCACCATATTCCATACATTTCTTCCATTAATAGATTCGACAAATAGAAGAATAAATAGTTGTTTTTTGTGATTCTAAGTTTGCATCACACAGCAATGTGTTGTTTCACATTGTGCACCGGAAAACAAAAATGCTACAAGAGCTAAAAATGTGCATCCACATTTCTGTCTCATGCTGGAGTGTAAATCACAGTCACTTCCACCTGACTGCTTCATACCGGCATCGTGTCTGTTCTGTGCTGGAGTTCTGTTCTCAAGATCTGCCGCTGATGTTACAATGAGCCTAACTTTGCCCACCACTGTTTTTATACTTTTCCCTTTCAAGGCTCTTATTTTGTTCTTCTGTAATTACCCCTGACAACAACTTGCATACATTAGCATAATTTCCTTGCAGTGTCTCTTGTTAGAGTTGTACTGCGCTGCCACAGCAATGAAGAGGTCATCCTTTTCTCACAAGCGGTCTGAGTCTTCCACAACAGTCTGAGAATCTTTATTTGTTTTGTTTAAAATTTCACTTCATTTTAAAGTTGGAAAAAAGGATAAGGCTGTTGCTATTTTTTATTTTTTTTACATTATAGATCTGTATTACTAAGACTTCAGAAAGAGGCAAACCTTTGCATTTCACAACACGCTCTTCTTTATTCCTTGCAGCTGAGCAAACTGTGTAAACTCGGAGCTGCATCCGTGTCTCATACAAGCAGAAATGAATCGTAGTGAGATGTACCTGTGGTTCGCCTGCTGCTGCTCATTCATTCCGGTTGTCTGTGCTCACTTCTAACTCTGCCGTCATTACAAACTCGCCACTCTAACGTGCCCTGCTTCCCCACCAATGATATCACCTGGCCTCGCCTGCCTCTCTGCTCACCTGCATCCGCTTCCCCAATTAGCTCAGTTACTACATAAACCTCTGGTTCACCGCCCTCAATTTGCCACATTATCTTTGCGCTCGCTGCCATTGCGTTCGTTGCATTCTCTAGTTTGTTTTTCTCTCCTCTACCTGTTTTTCGACCCTGTCGGAAACTCTCGACTCTGATTTGTCCTTGTGAGAAAACTCTTTTTAATTCAAGTAAAATCTGTTTTTCCTTTCTTCTGCCTGTCTGTTTACACACTGTGCGTTTGGTTCTTAATACAGAGCCTTGACACGAGTATGTCAGCCAAAGCAGTGGCATGGATTGCGTTACTTCTTCCTAAGTTAGGTGTCACGTACATAAAATTAATAAAATTCCATTCTGACGGTGATAAAACATCTTTAGCGTGTCTTCTAGTCAACAATTATTTAAACACTCAACACATTGAATGAGGTGGACACGTGCAATTTAGCAGATACACATGTTTACCATACATCTGCACATCTTACACTAAAAATACAACCTCTTGAGTAATATTCTTTCAGGTATCTATGAAAACAGATGCCATAAAAACAGCCTTTGAAGCTGAAACAGACTGATGCCAACACAATAACAAACATTTCTACTGATTACCTTTTATCTGTCTAATGGCTTCGTTATGCTTAAATGCTCACGCTTCCTGTGCTTTCTGAGGCATTGTGTCACTGCCAGCTATTGTATTTACTACATTTTTAAAAACCTTTACGGAAAAAAAAACGAACTTGAAAGCTGTAAAGAGCCTTGAAATGCAGAAAATTATTATTTTACTGTGGCCACAAGAGCAATTGTTGTAGAGCAGAGCGAGGATGCTGGGCTGCGGGAAAGAGGCAGAAATCTCAGGATGTTCCCCACATTAGAGGAGGGTTTGTTAAGAAGGGGGAGTCAAATGAGTAACTTTGGCTAATGCTGGCTAAATTATACATTAAATTAATACAGAAAAATTGCCGTAATGCATCATATGAACCGAGCACATTGGGGATAGTTTGCTTGGCATTAGCATGAAGAAAATACAACATTGTGATTGCACTGAATGAATGATGTACTCTTGGTTAGCTACAAAAGTCATAGGTTTCAGGACTTTGTTAGACCCGATTCTTTAGTTGGAAGCCCAAGAACAAGCCGGAGAAATCTTCAGTTCTCAGTTGCATAATTTATTTATTTCAGTCACAGGTAAAGTTTTGCAGCGCTGGAATTCAGAGGGACAGAGAGGAACCTCATGTCCAGCTGAACTGAGTGTTTTCGGTTCCAGGTTACAGATATCTTCTTGGGCTGGGCCTGCCCCGAACATAGATAAGATTTAATTGGCCAGTTACTAATGGCGTGGACAGGCATACTTCTGTGCTCTGTCCACGTCCTTGACATTTGGTAAGCAACGTGTGTGGATGTTGTTGGTACGGCGTGTAGCTAAAGGAACAATCGTATCTAATAGAAAAGAGGAGTTTCTGCTGTCTCCAAGTGTGCAAACCGGTTCTCACCGGCCACATTATCTTCAAGGACGTATGCTGTTCTCAGTAGGAAAATACGAAACAGAATCATAGGCTCAGTGCAAAATACAGATTCAGAATACATAATAGCTCGAAATATACTTAATTATAACAACTTCATCTGTTCAAATTTGTCTTGTCAGGATGAGAATATACCAACACAGCAAGGCGATCTGATAGGAAGCACAGCATCAAATGACTGGAACTTCTGCTGTTACTTCTACTCTTGCTCAGTGCTGGTAGGTAAAATGAGGGCATTGAGACAACTCTACCAGAGACATTATTGTGTCAACACAATGCGCTCCCTCGCAGTGTTGGGCTTCTGCCCTCGGTCAAACTCCGGGGCTGCTTTTATGTCCCACTCCTCCGCTCTTCCTTCTTCAGATAGCTTCAGACCCGAGAAGAACTCGGTGCCCCTGGTCCTCATCCAGCAAATCCTCCGACTCAAACAGCCATATGGCCTGCTTTTCCCTTTGTGATATTTCACAGTCTCACACGAATATGGAAGAATTGCGGCGAGAGAGGCTTTTTGCTTGTGGACAAATGGCTTCAGAAATGCTTCTTTGTCAGCGTGCTGCTGTTCTTGTGTGTTTCCTCCCGACTGAATGTTGAAAATGACATTCTGGTGCATGTGAGTTCAGGCTGGGACGACACCAACGACTATCTGTAGACCTGAATGCTGTGATTCAGCGCCATTTTGGGCTCTTGTGGGGATTTGTTGATTAAAAAAAAAAAAGAGAGCACTGCCACAATTACCCTTTACTAAATATTCACTGCTAATACTGCTAAATGGGCAGAAAATTACTCTCAACACAACAATCCTGTGCTTCGGTTTCTTTAGCTGCACTCACTGTTTTGTTACACAATAATTACATGACCGAAAACTGTGCACCAGTTCTGGTTCAAATAGGGTGGCCCATTAT
The DNA here is from genome assembly GCF_000690725.1 of Stegastes partitus. Classification (NCBI taxonomy): domain Eukaryota; kingdom Metazoa; phylum Chordata; class Actinopteri; family Pomacentridae; genus Stegastes; species Stegastes partitus. The sequence goes on from NW_007578273.1 coordinate 236,110, forward strand.
ATGCAAATCTCTCCACATGACTTGGGGGAAGGAGGACAATGGAAACTCGCTGGCTTAGAAACACATGGGACACATTGTGACCGACTTATTGAGTCTGTCTTCGGCCAAAAATGCGAAAAAACAAAAACAGAAAAAAAAGAAGCTCAAGCAAACTAAGTAACAAAGACGTCTACGTGATTGACAGGAGCTGTAAGAATGAAGGCATCTCAGCCCAGTCTCAAGGCTCATCCAGCTTCTTGGTGTCATTTGTTAACATTTTTTATGACTAAATTTAAATGCAGATTCCTTGAACTGATGTGGCTATTTCAACAACACTGACATCTCTTTGAAATCTTTACAGCTCTATCTCCACGTTACAGGCTTTTTATTTTTTTTTGAGAAGCTAGCTGATGTCAGTTCAAAATGCTATTAAATGTTGACAGATGCTCCAGATTACAGGCAGCAAAGGTTTTGTTTCTTTTTAATATCAACCAGGAGTGGAGTCAGGTGGCGGGTCAGACACAAATCACTGAAGCACTACTTATTAAAGACGGTAAGGAAAGCAATTTTAGCTTTGGGTAGAGAGGACAGAAGAAATGAGGAAAAAAAGATGAGGGATAGGGGAAGGAGGTCATGTGCTGAGAATATTGGGAAGAAAATGAAGGGGTAAAAACAATTCAAAGAAATGTTGAGAGATGGTTTGATAAGCTCCGCTGACAGAAAACCTTGGTTTATAGAAAGGGAAGCAGAGTGGGTAAGGGACACTATCTCTTAACTGGGAGAGTGTGAATTTGAGGCTTGGTATAAAATCTCCATGACAGCAGGTATTCATCCTGCTGGAGCACCGTAGACGAAAACCCCTCCTCGCCCTGGGGATGCTGTTTTCTAACGGATGTCTTTGTAGAAGGATGGATGTGGAGATGTTTTTTTTCTCTTCCCCCCTCTCTCTTCACGGGATAACCAGAGTATCACAAACAAAATTGCTACTTATTTTCCAATTTTCGGTAATTTCCTGTGTGGTTAAAATAATTAAGGTACTCACATGGTGTTCAAGAAAAAGTTCTCTGCCCTGGAAGTGTGCACAGATGTATAGCCAGCTGGCAGGGACTACAGTAACTGTGCACAGACTATACAGAAGGTAGAAGAATCAAAGCTTCCCTTCCACCGTGTCTCGCATCAACCCCCGGACTAACAACCCACAATGCAAAAAAAAAAATGCAACACAATCTACAGAAAAGCACTCTTCCATTAGCATGTGTTTACCCTTAAAAGCCTATGTGACATTCCTCTGAGGCAGTTAAGCTTTCTTTGAGTCATAATGGCATCTGTTAAATGAATGCTAAAACATCTTTGTGTGTGACATTTAACAGATTAAAAGCCAAAACAAATGTGACCTTTGGGAATATTATTAAGTTTCGAGGCAGACGAATTGAAGTTATGCCAGACCTTTCTTCACACTTTGATTTTTCGTTATTACACTGTCACCGAGGGCTCTTCTTGTTTACTGCTCTTGATGACTCCCGATTGTGCCACTGCTTTTCTACGGCCACTTCAGGATGGGATTTTTTTTTGGGGGGGGGGTATTTTTTTTACAGCTCACATTGTGATAATACACTTGGTCAGGTTATTAGGTTTCTATAGAACAATATTTTCTATGATCAACAGTGCTGGCTGCCAGCCCGCTCTCCTGGTCACACATTTCCTCACTTTTTCAGCCATGCGCCGAGACTCTGGGGATGGAAAGACCTGCCAGTTGCTCAGTTTACCACTTTAGTTCAAACTGAGACATTAGCTGTTTAAAGAAAATTGCTATGAGTTTGTGTACAGAGGTCTAAAGGTCCCTGGAGGATGAATATTTGGTGACTCCTCGCTTGGCTGACATTTGGTCAGATCAGTCTGTTTAACAGTTTATTATGAGGATGTAGCGATCGACTGATGTGGTTGCTTCAGGGCCAATGCCAATTAGTGTTCAATCAATATTTAGAACTGATGTACATTTAAAATTTAAATCTTGATGTCAAAATTTAGAACAACTCCAACACAGAACTTTGTTGAAATGTGTTAATTTATGTTTTGCATATGTTTGATTAAAAGATTTGATTTATCCCAAGTGTTCATCGACTTATGCTCGTAATGTACGACCAGTTAGATATTTCTGTGGGTGGGACATTTAAAAAAAATACCGATCAAAAAGTTGACAAATGTCAGATTGAGTAATGGGCTGGACCAATCATCAATTGATCCCCACTTCAGTATATGCAATACTTTGTTTTAAGACCAACAAAACAAGCACTCCACCTTAGTTCAGCCAACAAACGAACAAGAATTGTCAACGTTATATTTGCCGAACATTAACATGCTAGCATTGTCAGTGAGAGCCGTTTGCATGCTGGCATCGGCATTTAATTTAAAACATAACAAATTTGCTGTAGATTTAAATTTATCTCGTTGCAGCCAGCTACTTATGAAGCTGTGTTGACCGCCCTTCCCAAGTGGATGTACACCAATGGAAACTGCGAACTCAAGTGACCTTAATGACTCATATTAAACATTTTACCTGCTTAACACATAGACTGTATATGAAAGATGGAATAGGCCTCTGGGTCCAACAGGCTAATGCAGAAGTGCTGACAACCCGCAGCCAGCAGGGGGCGACTCCTCTGGTTGCAAAACAGAAGTACAATTGTGCAAAAAGTCTGCGAGAAAACTTTATTTGCTGCCCTGGAAACATTGTCCTGATGAGTTTATAGTCTCAGTAGCTAGCTTCAAGACTTTTTGAATACAGCAGGATTTTCATTTTATAAATTATGGGCTTTTTAATTTTTTTATTATTTAATTTTTCAGTAAAATAGACAACAAAGCAGGGTAGGATTTAGACTGAGGCTACTTTGCAATTGACATTTTGTCACCATATCACCATGACTAGTGTCTTCAGGTTCTCCAATCAGACCCAACAGTTGCTTGTTATGTCCGGTATACCAACATGGCGGCTGCTAAATGACAAACTAGAGGCTTCAGGATGGTAGACCACAAACCAATGTGTAAAGTCATGGTCACTATGTTCATCTTTTATATCCTGTCTGTACCCAACATCCTACATAATAGCAGCATATTAATGTTGTATTTGTGGGTGTGTTGCCATGTTAATGTTTGCATTTATCAACGTACAGCTTCATAGAGCATCAGGCCTCCAGGATCAACACTGGGCGGTGCAGCTATCTTGCACAATCGCACCAGTGCAACTTCTGCCTTCATCACATGATGCACACTGACCTGAAAAGCACTTTCTCCACACACAAACATCGGATAAGGACTGATTCTGAACTGGTGAATGCATTACAAACCCCATGAAATCATGTATCAGAATATGATCCATTAAATAAAATAACACTTTGAAAGTTTAGAAGAGCCATTTGAATATTTTATTTCATCCCATTCATGTGCGTAGGCAGCCAACAAAAAAAAAACGAGGCGATGAGAATTTTGGTTGCACATCCCTAAATGCTGGGCTGAGAAAGATGCTAATGCACATTCTCTAAAGGCTGAAAGTTGTGGAAGCGTGCGTATCCTCCAGGGAATCTCATGGAGGAAGCTTGGAAAAATTGAAAAACCTTGTAATTTAGTATCTCTGGCTGTCATGGCTGAATGCTGCTTCTACAGCTCTGTGAAGTTAAAAGACACGTTGAGAAGAGAGTTAAAAAGAAAAAAGGTTGAGCGCAGTCTTCACTGGGCTGAAGGATAATCCCTGTTTTGCCAACCTTACTCCAGGCCCGTCTTTCAAAACTTAAATTTCTTTTCCAGCTAAACGGCATTCTGAATTAAGTTTTGAGGGGAACTTTTCTCCCAGATCATGTTTGTCTGTAGCATATCAGAGATAAGTGTCAAATCAGCGTATCTTTGCCATTTATTTTATTGCTTTACTCTCACTTTTTTTCAGCCGATCAATTGTATACTAGATGGTGCAGGACTCACCCTGGTAACCGAGAAAATGCAGGAGAAACTTCCAACATGTTGTGAAATCATCATATTTTAACCCAATCAAGATATCTTCCTAAAATGTGAAAATTAAGCTGAAACTCCTGTTTCGGCCCTGCGATGGACTGGTGACCTGTCCAGGGTGTCCCCTGCCTTCGCCCTAAGTCGGCTTGGATGGGCTCCAGCCCCTCCGCGACCCTAATGAGGATTAAGCGGTGTATAGATAATGGATGGATGGAACTCCTGTTTCAGACTTTGCCTCCGTCTCCTAACAGTTCTGTCAAACTGGAAGTGTCTCATACCACACCTTAGTCTTACCTTTTGGCAAGAAAATATGTTTCTTTCAAAACACAAATGAGAATTCAGATAAGTTGTATAAGAACATCATTTTCGCTCTCCCCTCCGCTCCTTTCGGAAGCTCTCATTATGGCAAAACTGATTTGGCTGCAAAGGAGGATGCTGTTCTTTTTTTTTTTTTTTGTAATTTTCTGCGAAAAGGAGCTTAAGGAAGTTGACATTAACACACTGTACTCTCTGTTGCATCACTCAGCAGCTACAAGCTGACTGCCTTTGCAAAGCATTTATCTTGTTCGCTTTGGCTGCAGCATAGTGGTGCTTTGAAGGAGATAGAGTGGTGTGAAATGCCACATTTAAGGGTGGATGTTCCCTTCCTCTTTCAAAAGTTTGCCTCAAGATAAATAGCTGCCCATTCCACAGGTCGCTGTTGCCAGGACGAGCTCAGTAAATAACATTTTGTGCAACCTTCTGTCTCCTGGAATCCACCATTTGACCACAGAAAAAAACACGTCTGCCAGCGTGCGTTAACCTTTAGTATTTTGGGATGATGTGATAAAAATGGCCTGTGCAGAACGGCTTAATGTCATGAACTCATGCAACAAACATATTGTCTTTAATCGGGTGTCTTTGCAATAGAACGTCAGGACAAAGGCTTCAAAAGAGCCTCAGAAATGAGGATGCAAAGCAAATCGCTTTTCATATTTGTTGTCATCTCTTACCAGACAGCAGATGCGGGTATTACAAGGATCATTTTGCTTTCCAGATGGTTTGTGCTCAAACAAATCCTTCATTATATGTTTAAAAACCTGCTACCTCCATTTGTACCATCATCACCTCCATCCACCAAAGAACTTTATTTATGTTAACTATGCTTTTAGCAAAGCAGCAGTTCCTTAATTAAGTTCACAATCACACTTATCGCAGTCTCGTTTGAAAACGTGTCTCTGACAAAGAAACATCCTCACGCACACGCCACAGTAATAATATCTTGATTTATTTCGTCTTTACTTAGTTTTCTTTTACTAAAAAGAACAATATTTTGCACTCACATGCACGTTTGACCCAGTGCTCGGTGATAAAAGTGCTGCAGAAAAATTTGAATGTCTAAAGCAAGATGCAAATGTGAAAGAATTCCATGTGATGCAGCATCTGTAGCCCATCCAGCTGTTGTGTGGAGGCAAGCCAATAATACCTGCACGTATTCCCGCTCACAGAATCTTGTTTTTATGCGGAAAACCACAAGCCAACAGATTGCATATCAGCAAACACCTATTCAAACAGTTTTATAAGTCTGGGGTCTGACTCGGGTCTGTATTTGCATAATGAAATCCTTTGTTTATTATAAACTTGCACATTCATTTCACCAAGGACCATTAAACAAGCACAAAGTAGTTAAAAATGTGGAAGCTATGGTGTGGAATATAAAATTAAAATGCAAATGTGGCTCAATCCTGATATCTAGTCCTCCGTGGACCAATATACCAGCAGCCAAACAGGTAGCGTGCACTTGATCTGTGGCGTTTCTCCACAGCGACAGGCAGGAAGCGAGAGCACCCAGAGGAATGGAGCCAAAGCAAGATGTGGATGATGACACTCGATTTCCTTTCATAAACGAGACTCAGGTGGATGCTGAAGAGTACGCGTTGGGGGAGGCGTGGGAGACGGGGGGGGAGGGCAGGGCAGTATTAACATGTGGCAGATCAGATCGGCACCACGGTGCCATTAGCAACTTGCTGCGTAGAGATTTTTGAACAGCTACTTGTGAACCTGTTGTGAACGCAGACAAACAGGCAAAAACGAAAGGTCAGGTCGCCGAGGATCTGCTCGTTGGCTCTGCATGCATATTTATCAGATTGCATGCATGTGCTTGTGTTTGTGCACCTCCTGCCACACGCTTAAGCGCGCAAACACGCACACGAGGGCTGCGTTTCTTCATCGTTTGCGCGCCGCCCTCCTGCTCAAGTACACTGTTATGAATCTGTATGTGCTATCAGAAGGGTGTTATAGAAGGCAATGAGCATGCATTTGTGGTAGAATTATCTTTCCCCAGCCTCACAGTGATGTGCTGTTGTTTCTGGGCGAGGTGCCAAGACAATGTGACTGGAGCTGAAGTGTGAGGCAAGCTTACATAACCACAAATCTGTGTCTGAGCTGTGTCAATACCATGTAGGAACCCCATCAGCAAGACAGCCCGAATTAAACTTCTGCCCCTTTTATCTTTTCCCTGCAATGCTATTGAAGTCTTACTTCATATTGATGATTTTTTTTTCTCTCCCTTTTGAAGTGACATCGCTTTGTACTGACTTTCTACTAAAGAAGATCAAAATACAGTCGGTACATATGCTATATAATATAACAAGTGTGGGGGGGGAGGCATTACAGTAATAGTTTTATTCTTTATCAAGTGTTATTCTAATGCTGGAAAAAAAAGAGACAAATTGAAGCAAAAGCAGAAATCGTATTTTTTTTGAATGATCGTTTGCTTCCAGGACGGTACAGTCGAACCATCATTAGTGTTAATATGGCTCTGCATAAGTCTATTAGTTGTTATGATGATTCTGTTCATTATTAATAGAAACTGTCTGCTTGGTGTTTGAACCTGTAAGACCTAATTAGTTAGTTGTGCATGTGCAGTGAGTTGGATAACAGAGAATGTGATGTGAAAAAAACAAAAGCTTTATTCGATCATGTACCATAACATTAGCCTGAATCACCAGTTGTGGACTGCAGGTGTCGGTCTGATATGCAAATGTTCCATCAAGACGAGTTCCACTGTTCTGCAAGGGCGCCGCTCCGGCACACTGAGCGTAGTGCTACCCCGAGACAATTGGAATTGGTTCGAAGAAATACAAACAAGTGTTTTTTTCCCCCCATGTCTATGCCACAGTGAGAATGGGTGCAGTCAGACCATTCTCCAATGCTAGGAGATGTAACACAACATAGGAACAGTAAATATTTCCAAATGTGAAATGGCTTGCCCTTCATAGAGTCACTTAGGTCACAAAATTCCACTATTTAAATCCAACTTAAGGGAAACATCTTTGTTTAGGGTGTTAGCATGTTAACATAGACTGTATAAAAGATGGACGTAGCTGCCGTGACGTCACCCGTTGGTTTCTGCACTGAGAAAATGAAGCCAGGGTTTTGCTACTTCCTGGTTGACATCTTGGATTTTTGGAGCCAGTGATGCAAAAATCGTGGGAGGGGGGCGGAGCCATAGGAGCAGCGATTGGTCAGACGCATTGAGAGGCGGGCCCTCTCTGCCCCGCCCACATTTACCGCCTTCTGCTCGCTTTGTCTGTATGGTCGCTGCCGACTGTCAATCAAGCCAGCCACGCCCCTTGCCCCGCAAAATGTTGACGATTTTTAAAAAATTCAGTATTGATTTATTTTCAGATTGGCCGCCTGATCTCTGGACTTGACCATGAAAACTAATTTAAAAAAAACAATCCTGGGCTGTAGGAATGCGGTATTTCATGATCTGTGATCACTTCTTTTCCAATTCCAGTCTATGGGAGCCAGGGCTTTATGGAGCCAGGACTAGTGGACGTAGTGATACTGCAGGTTTTTGACACTTCTGGGTTGGCTTCATTTTTCAGGGCCGGTTGCTACGTCCATCTTTTATACAGTCTATGCATGCTAACTTTTGCAACTTAGCACTAAATACAACATGCAGCTGAGGCTGAGAGGGAATGTCACTATGTGGAGATGTTTAATTGTATAAATACTGACAATAAAACCACATGTTTGGCCTGAAATACGTGTAAAACTTTCGAAAACATTATTTCTAAACATTAAGTTTGTCCGATCTCAGAAAACTGATTTTATCCGCCCAACCAAATTTGCATGATGAGAATTAAAAAAAAAAAAAAAATGAAATTAAGTTTCTTTCTGGATTTTGAAAAAATAACGAATATAATCTTCTTTGTGAAACACTGGTGGTGTGTCCGCTGATAGCAGCTTTCACACTCGACCTGACGAACTGTACCAACTGTACACATGTGGACTAAACATGGACTAAGTCACCAGCTATCGTGGGCATGTACTGATGACAATGGCTGGTGAGAAGTGAGTGTTACTAGTGATTCTGAGCTCTTCCTCAGTGTGGCTCTTCCTCAAGTCATCATCTGAAGGAAATTTAAATCAGAAGCTTTTCTTCAAACTCTGGCTTCCATGGAAGATGCATTTTTCCATAGCGAGGTAGCAGGTGTAGTACGTTGCAATCAAGTGGGAGAACTGATGGTGCCAATGTGCTCTATGTTTTATATTAATACAGTGTTAAGAGGAGGGGTCATACAAACTGTGGCTTCAATGCACTGACCCATGATTTATGGCTCATCGAAAAAAAATACTGAACACAAAAATGATAAAAACCCACTTGCACGGTTCACAGTGTTTTCACGATTCAGCAAATATGTTGTTACTTACTTTACATGGATGGTAATGACCCCATGAGAAACTTAACTGGATCAACAAACTGATCAGGACTCATTGTCTGGGCACCATGGACATCAGTTTAAACTGTCAAATCTGTAAAATCATTTTTGAGATAATTTCAGTTGGTGCCTGAATGCTGGACCCACCAACCAACCAACCATTGTCACCACCCTCTACATCAGATAGTTGTCATGGAAGAAGATTCAGTCTGCTTCTATTCATTATGTCCCCACGCCTGGTTTCAACTAATCTCTTTTCTTCTTCTTTTTTTTTAAGCCACCCACTCTGCGTCTAGAATATGCAGATGTTTTCCCTCAGAACCGGTTCTAATCCTGTAAATGTACAGCCTGAACACCGCCGAGTCCTGACCCGACGTGTCGGCTCGTCCACGTTGCGCCGTGTGTTTGTTGTGGGTTCTCCGGCGTTGCCAACAGTTCTGTACACTCCTCGGTGCACTTCACCGCATCTGTTGCTCTGCTGATGTTTAGGTATGCGGTCCTTTGGGTGAACTAAGCATTGCCTTAGTGTGTTGCCAGGTTTGTAAAACGCTCGAATGTTGGGTTTGCATAATTTCTCTGGCACTTTTCAAAGACAGCGGCTCATGAGGGATCCTTGGATTTTAACAGGCCCACTCAGGGAATCAGAGGTTCTCAAAGCCTGTTGGAAGGGCTTCAACTCCCAGGTATTAGCTTTTGTGTTTGTTATGTTGTGTGCTCTGAGTGCAAGGTGTGAACTCTGGCCAATATATACTCAAGTAGATAGCGAGAATCAAACAGGATGAACTGTGTATGTGTGCTTAGTTCTCCCCCAGTTCTTTCAGGGAGACGGCACAGCCAATACCAGTTTGTTATGCAAAACCACCTTTGTGAATATGACGTGCAATGAGTTGTTTTTTTCATCCATATGCCAACCAGTGGCTCTGAGCTTCCCACACTAGCATGTATCCTGTGCCTTTGTGTTCATTTCTCCTATAGCGTGGGGTAAACTGAAGAGACCACAGCAGAGGCAACATATATATAAGGGACTCTGAGATGTTTGAATGGAAGTGTTGCCTCGTTTCAGTCTGAGTTAAATTCCTATTAGTCAGAGGTCGATTTTGTTGTTGCTGCCACTGTCTCCAATCATGGCTCGTGTTATTGGAATACATATAAAGAGTAATGTACTATTTTATGCCGCCACTGTCTCACTTTGCTCTGGTTTAATTTTCATAGTTTTCTCTTTTATTATCTTTAGAAACACTTGTGATTTTGGCAGTGTCGTAAG
>NW_007578273.1:247372-264093 GCF_000690725.1 Stegastes partitus
TTGGAGCAAAGCTTTGTTTTTTTGTGTTTCTTTAGTAAAGATGACAGTTTTCTTGTCTGTAGTGATCGTGAACAGTTGCTAACCCGTCTGTGTAGGTACGAGTCGTATTTTTGATGTGTCGCCTTCATTAGAATGATCACTTGACTCCTGTGGCTGCTTTTTCAGTAATGCGTCTCACACCACAGGGAGTATTCATTTAAGACTGTCCAGACTTGTCCGGGACATTGAGACACACATTTATTTTGTCCGTGCAGGCGAACAAGGAGAGGGCATATTACTGACCTGTGACAGTGACAGCACACTCAATCAAGGGCAAAGAGCAGGGGGAAAATAAAGAGTCTGCAAAAAAATGTTCACTGCTTTGACATTTGACTTTGCACTGTTGAACACAGGACAATAGACTCCTCATCTATAAAAACGAAAAAAAACCTGACATTTAAACTACCGTCAATAGTTGTTGTGTGCATTTTCAGCATAGAATACGATTCTACTAACTCTGGTGAAGCCAAAAGATCAGAGCAGGAATTCAAATTTTTATTTCCAACAGGATTTTCACAGTGCAAATGAAACTCCTTCAACAATGCCGCCGCCCTCCCCCCTACTTCCTCCCTTCACATTGTCATCTCCCCTCAAGCCCAACGAATCTGTTTCAAAATCCTTCCAAACATTGGACTCGTAGTCCCCGGCACTGTTGCCATGGAGGCCACCTCAATATCAAGTTTCCCTCCTCCTAATATGGTTACAGGCCTTATGAACAGCACATTTCATTACGGCCCTCAAACCAGATTAAAGCTGTTTTGCCCTGGAACAACTGAAGGCCTAAACCAGCTGTCATAGTTTAGTGGAGGGCAGGGCTGCTACAAAAGCAGGCTTTGGATGTTCTGAGATGATGCTACTTCTCATGTTTTGCCAGTAGCAGGGACATTTAGTATTTCATGTCTGATATCCCTTCAGTGCTGAATATTTCCACTTTATTCTTGCTGCCTTTTACGCGAGCCAACAAGCTTTTTTTTTCTTTCCTTCTTACATTTAAAGTGAAAAAACTGTTTCATAACCAACATTTTGAAGCACTTTTTGCCAGCGTGAGCCATTACAAACCTTCTATCGTGACTTTCTCCCCCCCCCGTCATGCTTAATGTCCTCCTCTCCTTGTCTCCGAGGAGCTTTGCTTTAGTTAACACTAACAAACATAAGGCTCGCAAAAAACAAAAGCTCTAACTGTCAAACATTGCCAAAATGAGCTCCCACACACGAAAACAATGTCTTCGTCTCTGTGTGTGCTGCAACACTGCCGTATAGCCAAATATGCTATGCACAGGGCTAGTAGGCGGCTAAAGTACAATCTACTATAGTAGGCGGCTCTAATGGAATTCAAATGTTTCATACCTCGAAGATTATACCGGGAGCTGATAATTCCAGTTTAGAGAGGCACGTTCAGATTAAGCCTTTTCCCTTTTTCTCCTTTTTTTTTTCGATTCTTTGCATTTTGCCTGCAGAAAAACAGGGTGAGGAGAACTCATCTGCCACGAACAGAACTCACGCTAGGTGTGAAATTCGCAGTGGAAGAGTTCTTTGCATGTGAAATAAAACTTAATCTCCTATTGTCTGTTTTCTTTTTGGGGTCTGTTGGTGCAGTCCAGCGCTGAATCCGTCTGGGACACATCCTCTCTACGGCCGCGGCGGCTCTCATTTGGTATTCCTTACTCTGCGGAGAATTGCTAATCAATAAGCCCATCAAGCCTCTTATGTTTCAAGGTCAAAGGCATCTAAAATAGAACCATATTTCACACCCCTCATCTTGCATTTTTCATCGCTGTTACTTTAATGGCATTTCTTAAATCCCAAGAAAGGTGAAGTTCACAGGACCCAGTGTGCTACGCAGACCATCTGTATTCCTGCAGTCGCTCCTAACTGCCAGCGTAGATGGTTATCAAATATTTTGATACCGGTGAGTGAGACACTGAACCCAACAAATGAACCCGGGTCATTTATATTTTATTCAGATCTGATGGCTCGTGAGCTAAGGGATCTTCTTTTGGCTGTTTTTGATGAATATTCCATGTCAGCAGATACATAATGTCTCCGAGTAATGATTTTTTATTTTAGCACCACATAAGGAAAAAAAAAAAAAAGTGTATATCTTGCTGTTCTCCAAAAAATCACCTGCTGAGTTAATTTGCACACCAGAGGGATTTTTTTTTCTTTTTGGTGAGAAATAGATTGATGTGAAGAGGTGTGGAGTTAGAAATTAAATATATATATGTGTGTGTGTGTGTGTGTGTGTGTGTGTATAAAGACTGTGCTGTGTTTTTTCTCTCTCTCTTATCGGGCAGCAGGGGGAGCTAGTAGGCCAGAAACTGAGTGGGGAAGTTGGCTTCTTGTGAACCCAGAGCAGGAGCTCAGGGTTTCCTCCTTAGATGTGGTGTATGAGCTCTTCAACAACACAAACACATCTTCCCCTTTTTTTTTTCCTGCTGCTAAGTGCGCACAGTGCACATAAAAATGCTAAGAAAAAGAAAAAGGGAGAGAGAGAGAAATCAATTCCACCACATTCTCTTTTGCTTTGACATTTTAAAGCGTGAGCTTGGAGTGACTCGCCAGTATCCATCCCCACCTCTTTGTGCGCTCACCAAAATGTTGTGTCACACTTTTTTTAAATATTGCTAGCTTTATATTGCATGAGGAATAACCCACATAATAGGACACTCTCCTGCCTTTGCTGTCACGAAAATGGGAATTCAGCAGCCGAACAATATAGCTGAGCAGTCCATTTTGGAGTGATTTCAAAAATAAGCCACCGTCTGGAAGTACGAAAAAAAAACATTCCTCACTTCACCAGGGAAGATAAACACTGCAGTGGCATTGCATCTATTGTTAGTCTATTGTTATGCCTTTCTTTCTAAAGGTTAGTGCAGAAGCTCTCATTACCTATATGAAAGTGCTTCAGTACCGACGTTCCTCTCATGACAAGAAGCTCACTTTTCCTTTGAGTCTCGGTGTGTCACCATGTTCTCTAGATCTCCCGGTAAAGAGCTCGTGCATGTCTCTGGATGTGCTCCATTGTTCCACTCACATTCAAGTGTCTGAGTCGATCATTCTTTTTCTCTTTCTCAAAGATTTTCCTTGAGAACTTCGCTCACCATAAATTATGTGTATCCTAATGGGTTTTTAATGTTTAGGGCAATCGGAGCCTTTTGAAAATATTCTAAAGGAGTCTTTAGGCGAGTTTTGAATGCCGGTATTGAGAGTTGTTCAAGTGAGTGAGTTCAGTGAAAGCAAGGTTTTGGTTTACAGAGTGTCTGTTCTTATGATAATTGGTCCCTGTGAAGGCATCCTTTTAAAGAAACATTGGATCAATGCAAAATAGTTGAGAAAACCAGCTAATACTTTGTAAATTTTATAATCCATTATTATAGACAGAGGCTGCAAGAAAGTTAGCACAGAAAAATGTCAGAGACCATTTAAATGGCACTTCTGGACATAAAAACACCTGTAACTCCCTGAACTTTAGCATGATATAGGAGCTTACACCGCACTGCAGGGATCTGACAAAATACTTCCACAAAGTTTATCTCACTTTTTTGAAACTCTGCTTTGTAGGAGGATTTCTGTTCTCATTTTTTAGTCTGAAGCCTGTCAAGGACCACCTATCTGCCAGTCCAATGGGAATGATGACGCACATTATGAAGAAACTAATAAATCAGATGCCTGATATGCCTGGTTTATCTTTTAATTTTTGGTGTTTAGTAGGGTATGCTGTGTTATCATCCGTTTGTTTTGGTTGTGATGTTTAAAATCACATCGTGCGAATGCACTCTGGGCTTTGGCCATCTGGATCTTAAGTACCAGCATGTTCCTCAGTGGCTTTGGTTTCCGTCGCTGAACTATCCCTGAGCAGCTATTGACGAGCGGCAATGGCAGCTTTATGAGGCAGGAAGTTTGTTCCTTTCTTCTCATTGGATATAAAGAGAAAAGAATAGATATCATTATGAGATGAGCTTCATTAAAAAGGGGGCTAATGGCTGCTCTTTAACGCTGAGCGCGAGCTGCCTCTGCAGACATCAGTGCTCGACAATGATTGCCACTGCAGCCTCAGCATCACTTAACTTCACATTAAATTGGCCTGAGCTCTGCCTACTTTGAGCCGGGGTAGGAAGAAGAAGACAGTCAGCGGATTAATGAAGGCAGAAGGACCTATTCTCTTTTCCTTTTCTTAGAGAGGAGAAATGAGACACATTTCTTCTTTTTCTCTCAAGAGTAGAGGATAAACTCATGGAGGCTCTTGAGGAGGGAATGGAGAAAGCAAACGGTGGACCTAATGACTCTGGATTTCCACAATTTCCTCTTTGTCCTGTGCAAACATTTTAAAGTCACTGACCAAACCCCTCAAAACTCCTCTGTATGTGTTAAAGTATTCAGAAATGTTGTTTTTCTTTTTTATTAAAATAATCCCTTCCTGACTTAAAATGGCTAAAATGTACCGCTACACTGTTTTTTTTTCTCCTTAAAATATGTGGATCTATGAAGTTTCTGAATCTATCTCCAGCCACTGCTGCCCCGCTCGGTGCAGCTCGAGCACACCAGCTCACCTACGACTCTGTTCAAACTACTCGACACAATGGCAAGCTTTAATACTGTAATAATTCAACCATACATGTTCAAACCAGGGACTGCAGGGTGGCGCAGTGGTTAGCACTGTTGCCTCGCAGCAAGAAGGTTGCCAGTTCGCGTCCCGGTGGGGGCACCAGGATCTTTCTGCGTGGAGTTTGCATGTTCTCCCCGTGCAGCGTGGGTTCTCTCCGGATTCTCCGGCTTCCTCCCACACAGTCCAAAAACATGTTGAGGTTAATTGGTGATTCTAAATTGTCCGTAGGTGTGAATGTGAGTGTGCTTGGTTGTCTGTCTCTAAGTGTAGCCCTGTGATAGACTGGTTACCTGTCCAGGTGAACCTGCCTTCACCCTAAGTCAGCTGGGATAGACTCCAGCCCCCCATGACCCTAGTGAGGATTAAGTGGTGTATAGATGATGGATGGATGGATGTTCAAACCAGAAACCAATTCAAAAGCCCACCAAGCAGCCTGCGTTATTGGTTCTTTATGCTTGTTGCAAATAAAATCTCTGACCAGTTATTTCGCTCACGATGTGTCTTGTAGCCTCTAAAAAAGACTATACGGTTTTCAAAAAAAAGCAGAAAACTTGACAGGGATTCAAAGCTGTTAAAGTAAAGCGAGGATACTTTGAAAAATAATGCCATGTACAGCTTTTATTTATCAACCGACTTAGTACAAAGTGCAGTAAACAGAAAATCTAACCAGTATTCTGTCCAACCATCCTTCCCCTTAAACAAAATAAATCTCCGTGGTGCACTTGCCCGCTGTTTTTCGAGAGACTTGGCAGGTAGACTGTCCCAGGGATCTTGGAGAATGGCTCAATTGCTTCTGTCTCTTCATGTAATCCCAGACTGACTCCGTGATGTTGAGATCAGGGCTCTATGGGGGCCAGACCATCTGTTGCAGGACTCCTTGTTCATCATGCTGTTAAAAATAACTCTTTATGACTGGATGTTTGGGGTTTCAGTCTGCGGCAGAATGAATGTGGGACTGATCAGACAGCTCCCTGATGGGCAGAGAGCTACAGTCCCTAAAACACGCATTGTATTGTTTATATTATTAGAAATAATTGCAATCATTATATCATCAGATTTGGCTTTATGTTGAGATTTACGTGACAAAAGACTGTTTTCCTCCCCATAATTACTTCTAATGAGTGCAACAGCGTGCGTCACTGTATGAATTGCATTCATAAAGCTTCTTAAGATATCCGTTTGGAGGCAACGGACTCATAAAATGCTAATATGCCCTGAATTTTAACTCAAACAAAGGCTCAAATCAAGCTTCTTAACTGAGGGCAACAAAATGAGAAATGAGTCTTGGAATCAATTTAAAGACTTCTCAGTCTACATGAAGTTAATGCGTAACTTATTCTATTCTTCAAGCACAACAGAACAAAAAAGGGAAGAACACTCGCGATGACTCATGATTATTTTCTAGCACACCTTGGGGTAGATTTGACTGGAATGGAGGAGCTCAAATCGATGAGAGCGCCTAAATCCTTCCAGACGCAATTGTCTGTCTCATTCATACATATGGCCGCGGTCTCGCTACTGCACAGTGTAATGACAAGGTTTGATCCGGGGTTGGAAACGCTGTTTTTCTCTGCATAAGACGAGGATCTGTGTGAGATGCTGGTATTCTTGGTTTCACACATCTTATTGGTTTTTTTTTGCTACAAACCAGACTTGTGAGACTGAATCTATACTTGTTTGTTCTCGAAAATTAAAAACAAGAAAGCAGCTCTACAGTTGTTTCAGAGAGGGAAGGTTTTGCTTTAAGTGAGCCCGGCGACCTTTGCGGATGCCCTTCAGCATGACAGCAGGCATAAAATCCCCTCAATCACATGATGGCGTTCGGTTTATACCCGGTAAAGGACGGAGCAGTTGTCTGTGCACACCCCCAGTTACTGACTTGCGGCCACCCACCGGGTGCTGCCGAGGGAACCAGTGTTCAGCCACTTGTCCAGCGAATATTAATGTCGACAACATTGCTTAAACAAGGCTCGAAAATGAATGCTTTGCAGTACAAAGGAAGAAGAGCCGAGACATAATAATCAAGTGTCATTGTGACAAATGCCTGTTTCTCAGAAGCGGGTGTTGAAAGTAATTACATTCAAATGAAGTTGTCATCAGCAGCTTGGGAGATCATCACCATACAGTAGCTCATTTCTGCTTCATGTGGTTTCCCCGCTGTGAGATTCTCACACCCGCTTTATTACAGGCACATGAGGCTGAATCTTCAAAGAAATTGCACAAAGTCCATTATAAGTAGTTATTAAAAAAAAAAAAGACACGCTGCTACAGATCTGTCCAGAGTTTAAATGCTGTTTATAATATTTTGTTAATTAAGCAGCTTTCTGTCGGTTTTGATGATTCGGCTTCATCATCTCCAAACAGGTAGTAAAATGATGGTGATTTGTGCTGCCTGTTAGCTAAGTCGTGCATTTGGATGGTGCAGTAAGGCAGCAATACTGTTTTTTCTTTTGGTGAATTATTCATTTTAATGGCAGTACCCGGGCTGCAAGGTGGTGCAATTGGTTAGCACTGTTGCCTCACAGCTAGAAGGCCGCCGGTTCGGTGGGGGCACCAGAATCTT
Source organism: Stegastes partitus (assembly GCF_000690725.1). Taxonomy (NCBI): domain Eukaryota; kingdom Metazoa; phylum Chordata; class Actinopteri; family Pomacentridae; genus Stegastes; species Stegastes partitus. The sequence goes on from NW_007578273.1 coordinate 254,581, forward strand.
TCTGCGTGGAGTCTCCATGTTCTCCCCGTGCAGCGTGGGTTCTCTCCGGGTTCTCCGGCTTCCTCCCACACAGTCCAAAAACATGTTGAGGTTAATTGGTGATTCTAAATTGTCCGTAGGTGTGAATGTGAGTGTGCTTGGTTGTCTGTCTCTAAGTGTAGCCCTGTGATAGACTGGTGACCTGTCCAGGTGAACCTGCCTTCACCCTGAATCACCTGGGATAGACTCCAGCCCCCCGTGACCCTAGTGAGGATTAAGCGGTGTATAGATAATGGATGGATAGATGGCAGTACTCACTTCCCCTCTATGTAAATGTATTACCACGACCATTCCTCCTCTCACTATTTTGAGGGGACACCGTTGCTACATCTTGGGCTTAACACCAACCAGTATAACCCTAACTGGTTTAAAGAAATACAAACAGAGCAGAATGATAACAAGGTGCAGCCATTCTGTGCTGCAGAATGGTCTAATTATGCAAGTCTCCTATTGCAATTGATTAACTGTTTGTCAGTTGCAGCAGGAAAATAGTTTAATGTAGCTCGACTTGAATGCATTTGATGCTATCAGAGCACAAAACGGAAAGTCCGGCTGCACGATCAAGCCGGTTAGAACGAGGCAGGAACAGACGATGGAGGCATAAACCAGGCTCGACTCATCAGGCTTAAGTTTTTTCTGTGTAAATTTTAATGACAAAAACAGTTAAGGTACAATGATATTTGTCTTTTATATTTTATCGAAGTATAATAAAAAAAAAAAAAAAAAAGTAAAGAAGAGAGATGCAGAGGGAATATTTGAGTTGAAAGGGCAGAGCTCATGCATCAGGATCGTGTTCAGAGGTCTGACCAAGAACGGAGCAAGACGATACAAGTTATTGCAGCATTTGTCCTTCAAACATTACAGTCTCAGCCTTCTCCTGAAGATAACAGGAGCTCCTCAGCCGAATGGTAATGACACAGAGTGCAGCCAAAACCAGACTATGACAAGGTTATAGTGTTTATATGATAAATTCACTACAATGAAAACTTGCTGCGACAGTTTTGTTTTCTGTTGTTGTTTTCGTTTGCTTTCTGCTTCGGTTTGGCCACTGAGACCACCTGGTTAGGTTTAGGATGATACCACATTTTGTTGGATAATTGTACATGTTTGAAGCTTGGCTAAGGTTAAGGTTTGAGCTAAATTACCACCCTTTCACTACATGTTTAAAGATCCTCCTGCATGAAATGGAGCAACAGTAAAGTAATTAAATGGCAGAGATACATTGGTTGTCGATGAATTTGTGATACGCAGCAAACAAACATGATCTGGCAGAAAATAAGGTTACTGAGAATGCACTTTAGATGTTTAGGAACGCAACTCTGTGGAGGTTTTAGTTGCTCTCTTTATGCAACATGCATCGAGGTGAGACATTTCCTACGGAAGCCGAGAGCGGTCGTTTTCCGCTACTGTTCTTTCTTCGCCATTTTCTAGAGATAACGAGTTAATTTTCTCGTTATCTCGGGATAACAGGAATCGTTTTCTCGAGATAACGAGATAGTTGGTGTTTGTGTTTGCCCGCTCGTGCCGGTCTAGGTCCTCAGTCACCGGAGGACAGACCAGACCGGGCACGAGCGCTTCATTGTAAGTTGTCGTGCCCGGTCAGCTGTTCTCATGACACGTCATGTCGGAGTTCCCGGTCAGATGTCAATATAAGATACGTCACACCAGGAAGTCCGACAACTTCTGATGAAGGCTGAAGTGACAGCCGAAACTGTCAACGGGATAATTATCTCGTTATCTCGAGAAAACGAACGCCGGGAAAACGGCATTTAAAAAAATGTGCGGCCATGACCGCTCTCGGCTTCCGTAATTTCCTTTATCCTTAATTATTTTTATTTACACGTACACATTTACATATTTGTGATTTTAACAGTGTTCTTTTAACATTAAAATATTTCCCATGTACCTTAACAAAAAGGATAAAGTGGTTAAATTCTAACTAAACAGTGCTCTGCCAAATAGGTTGTTAAAAATAATCAAGAATTATCAACTGACATGATGCTTTTGTCGTGATAAATTTTCCAGCTTTATCGTCCAGCCCTATTTTTTACAGAAAGTAAGGTCTTTATCATGTGGATAAAAGCAGTTTGTCTGCCCGCGGTAACGTGCAACACGTCCTCCAGCACGGGTCAGAGCAGGATATCACAGCAGTGAAACTGTTAAAACACAACTCGGCTCAGCTGTCAGTGGATTTGTGGAGTCTACATTACTTTGATGTGGCCCACAGCGGTGTTGACATAAGGAAATGGCACAAAGAACGGCACAGACTCAAACAAACACATGCAGACATCCACACAGCTGTGGGTACACAAGTGATATGAAACTGTCTATGGCCGTACATAAATATGCAGAGAGACAGAGTGAGTGAGCAAAACAGAAAGGCTGGGTGCAGGAGGACTGAAGGAAATGAGGGGAGAAGGAGAGATATGGAGGGACACTGCCTGTGGGGATGTGTTTTTCTGTTTGCAGTGCAGTCAAACAGTTGTTCCATGCAAGGCTTTTTTTTTATTTTTTATTTTTTTTACATTATTCCACCAATTGTTATCAGGCTTGTCCTGGGGCGCCACATTGGGCTGGTTAACTACCTAATATAGGGCATAGCATATGCACCGACAGCACAATGCTTTTACCCCAACAATGCTGCAACAATGAATATGCTAACAGCTTCCTTTCTGGAAACAACAAAAAAAACACTTGTTCAACTGAAAAAAAGCGATTTTTCAGGATGTGAATAACCGCGGCTGTGCTTGATAATCTGCCCTTTGCCAGAAAAGGCAATTTCTCAACAGCTTCTCCGCACAAGATGTCCGTACTTTGTGCTCCTCCTGACCCTACTGTACCAACAGGCGCATTAATATCAATTTGTGTCACTTCATTACACTCTGCCATTATTTAACATCACAAATTCTTTGTGCCCCCTTTGCTATGAGCCTAAGATTAAAGCTCTAACGACCACTCCCTGCTCTCATTAGAAAGCCTGCCCAGATACACTTTTCATCCGAGCCTGTCACACAGTCAGACTCGCCTGTCAGCCAAATGAAGACAGAGGGACCCTCAGAAAGCCTTTGTTGTTTTGTTTTAGCATTTGGGTTGTTTTCTGCTTAGATTTTCTCCATCATAGACCTCGTTCCACTTCTCACAAATGTGCGTTTGTATATGCTGATGTGTGTGGATGGGAATTTCTTAGAGATAATCAGGTGCACGAGAAACAATATTGATGGAAATAATTGGTGGCTTGACCTTTAAGCAGCTATATCCTCCTGTCCGGGATGTGGCATATGAGATAAGGAAAGCGGGTCTATTATAATGGGAGGACGGCCACGGTAATGAAATCACTGTATGATCTGTCCCCAGTGCTGATGAGAACTGACAAAATGTCAGCAGTGCAGTCACGTTAAACCTGTGGACGCTGAGGTTTTTGTTGCTGAAATTTCTGTCCCTTTTCTTCGGTTTTTGATGGCTTTACATCGAAGCCTCCAATCGGATCGCTCCGCGGCGCTAAGCGGCATGAACTCAAAAACAAACATCCCTCAGAGGCGTCAGCTGCACCGGTTTTTCCGGATAATGATCAGAGTTTTTAAGCTGATGACTGCAAGTGCTGAGAGTTACTCCGTCCGACGGTATTGCTGCCTCGTGTTTGTGTACACAAAAGGAATGTGTGTGTATTTATGGCATCTCCTCTGACACGCTTTTTAATAATTCAGTGATTGCCATATGTAAATTGTTCCACGGAACCCACTCCTCTCAACAGGAGGAGCAATTTGAAAGATGAAGCTGCTACAGGCATTTTAAGATGAACAACAATTTCAGTGCAAGAACAATATGCAGAGGTGTTAAAATATTCAACATAGCCCGCAAACAGGCTTTGCCTCTCCCTGGGTTATTGTGCACTGAAATATGCAGCTGATATTGGCAAACAAGCAACATCATGATGCTAACTCTAAGCATTCGGATGTAATGTCTTAATATCGTCCAATAAGAACCAGTCTGCATTGATGCACTTTTTACGCAACATTCTAGGTGGAGAAAAGGAGACACGGGCTTTATTGTATCACATCTTCACAAACTTCCCACGCGAGAGGGTGTTTTAGTTCTCTATTTTGCTTTGCTGGGTTTTGTAATGAATCACAATTCAGAGACCTCTGCCTTGAATCAATACAAAGCGCCACGCCAGCACTATCTGTGCCTTATTACAATATGGTTAGAGTCATTGGAAATGAGTTCCCAGCGAGCGTCCCACTAGTTCTTTAAAAATGCATAGGATTAAGAGGGAATGGTGTGCCGCAGTATCAATCAAGCTCAACCAAGTGAGTAAAAGGACAGAGGGGATAGGAAAATTGACGCTTGACAGTTTCCACAGACGGTGCTTTCTGAATTCTTGCACTTTCTTTCTCGCGCCGTAGAACTGCTGTAGCTCTGTATGGGGTGTTGCTGGATTGGTGGTAATGGTCAGTGGGTGGCAAGGTCATTATTTAACGCTATTAGAAAAGAATTTTCAGCCTCAATTTAACCAAGTGTGGGCTGAAATGCACTGCAACACTTGTAAAAATGGAAATAATGCTTTTCACCATTGAAGACATTGAGACATTACGGCAAGAGGATTTAAATTCAGATAAATTTGCGGTTGTGGGCTTTTTAACATGGTCTTTTGTTGGTTTTTTTCCACGCTGTCAGTACACTTGGCCGGTGACTGAGACAGCACAGCTACTCATGATGAAAGCCAAGCCCCTGCTGGATTCATGTCAGTGATGTGAAAATGCTTAAATGTGCTTCCAGTGTTATCTGCAGTACCAGCTGACATCTAGCACATAAAACATGGTCATGTATCCCTTCAGGATCAAGCTTTGTATCTGTAAAAAAAAAAAAGAAGAAGAAATCAAAACGCCTAGACTAATCTATACCACCTGGTTGTCAGAGGCTACGAACACAGGGACACTTTCAATGAATTCAGGTCCTTCCAGAGCAGAGCAACAGCTGAATATATTCCTTTAAGATGGGTTATTTCTAGAATGTACCCAACAGGTTTGCACATAATGACTAAACAGCATGATGATGACTGAAAAAGATGTGACAAAGTAGAGCAAAGAGAGACCTGAAATGGAACTCAGAAGTTGGTGTGTTTTGTGCTGAACTCTTTCAGTTCAGATTTCCATTCACGGTGCGCCTGCAGTGTTATACAGTCATGTTTTTTTATGTCTTCCAGTATAAAGACGAGCCAAAACCATCAAGCTGGAATCTCATCGGACCTGAACGCGACGGACCCTCCCGAAAAAAGAAACTCCGGCAGTGAATTGCAGAAACCCTTCGGAATATCTTTCCTGCTGCGACACTCTGCAAGCATCAGTGAATGTGCACAGGTAGGATCTGAGAGAATGACCCATTGTGCAAGATAGGTGGCAGAACAGGAGAAATTACATGCAGCATCTATCTTCTAAAATGGTACCGAACTACAGAAGATACAAGCGCTGATGTGTGAGCTCACACTTCAGAAGGACCAGCTCAAAGTCCCGTTCACATAGAAAAAAATGATTATGTTCTTGTTTACAATTTGAATTTTGAAGTGTGCTTACAGTCCTAAAGGGTACTTTGTGGTTTGGAGAACTATTTTATTCTGATCTCATGGTCTGACTAAGCTCATTTTACCATGTTGTCCTCAATGGCACCACTTTGCCTGCCAGAGAGATGAGCTGTGTGTTCAGCCTGAAGCTGGTTGGACATCTGAACCATAGACTGTATAAAAGATGGACGTAGCTACCGTGACGTCACCCGTTGGTTTCTGCACTAAGAAAATGAAGCCAGGGTTTTGCTACTTCCTGGTTGACATCTTGGATTTTTGGAGCCAGTGACGCAAAAATCGTGGGAGGGGGGCGGAGCCATAGGAGCAGCGATTGGTCAGACGGATTGAGAGGCGGGCCCTCTCTGCCCCGCCCACATTTACCGCCTTCTGCTCGCTTCATCTGTATGGTCGCTGCCGACTGTCAATCAAGCCAGCCACGCCCCTTGTCCCGCAAAATGTTGATGATTTTTTAAAAATTCAGTATTGATTTATTTTCAGATTGGCCACCTGATCTCTGGATTTGACCATGAAAACTAATAAGAAAAACATCCTGAGCTGTAGGAATGCAGCATTTTATGATCTGTGATCACTTCTTTTCCAATTCATTTCTATGGGAGCCAGGGCTTTTTGGAGCCAGCAGCTCACGGACGTAGGTTTTTGACACTTCCGGGTTGACTTCATTTTTCAGGGCCGGTTGCTACGTCCATCTTTTATACAGTCTATGATCTGAACCTGGTGGTAAAGATGACTGGAACCATCCATCCATCCAAACATTGTCTCCTGCTGTAGGGTCCTAGTGGCAGCAGGTTAATCAGGTCCTTCCAGTCGTCTCTCGCCCCAGCAAAAGCTTTCCAGTTCTTACTCAGGAAGTCAAACATACTGACGTCGAGCGAGAAATCTCCAGTTACCTAAAGTATAGAAGAAAAGAACCCCATTCTGATATAACGGACGGACAGAGTAGCTATGCAGAGGCAGCTGAGAGAAAAAAAAACTGCAAATACCAACAGCTGGTCCAAGACTGTAAAGGCAGACGGTTGCAAACATGTCCTGTATTCCAAATTGCATATTCTTTCTTTTTTTTTCCCCCCTCTTAGTTTGAACTACAGCTGCTCCTGTACTTTTGCATGCATACAGTTGGGACGTACGTCATAATGCTACACCTTAAGCTCTGATCGTCTTGCTTAAAAATCTGCCACAGCTAGCGGGGTACAATCACATCTGTGCGCTCTCTGTGGCTCAAGTTTGTTACACCAATGTGATGTATCTTGTGCTGCACTTCATTCAGGACTTCCTGCATTTGACGTGCTACTTATTGGGACGTACTAAATCTTTCTCCGGCGTGCTATATTGTATGCTCGTACAGGCACTGACACACACTCATGGCTGCCCACAGTGGAGATGGTATGTTGAAGCTTCCACACCCAAGTGGCTCGAAATAATATGAACTGATCAATAGTTGACCATTGTGCCTGTATTTTATTTATTTTCCTTTATTTAACCAGGTAGGTTAATTGAGAACAGGTTCTCATTTACAATAACGACGTGGCCAAGAGGCAGCACAGAGCAGAAAATACAATACATCCATAAGAAAAGAATACACAAACAAAACGTGACAATAAAAGGCTTTGAAGATAAAATACACTAAAAGCAGGTACAGGACTCGATAAAAAGTTGTTTCACCATATTTTTAAAAGAAGATACAGAAATAAATACACTGAGTTTGATTGATTTTTGTAACTGGTTCCAGTCGAAAGCTGCAGAAAACTGAAATGAATTGCGGCCAAAGACAGTGCGGGCTTTGGGGACGAGGAGGTGGATGAGGTTGCTGTTGCGAAGTGAGCGGCTGATGTGACGGGTGATGAGTGGTGAACGTAGGTAGTTTGACCTATGATAGTTTTATAAATGAACAAATACCAATGGGTTTGCCTGCGGGAGTGAAGAGAAGACCAGTTAACCAGGCTGGACAGAGTGCAGCGGTGAGTCGTGAAGGGGGCACCAGTGACAAAACGGATGGCCGTGTGGTAGATGGTGTCCAGTTCATGGAGGAGGGATTTGGATGTGGATCTATAAAGTATGTCACCGTAGTCAAAAATCGGAAGTACTGTCATTTTGACCAGGAGGTGTTTAGCGGAGCGTGTAAAGGAGGATTTATTGCGATACAGAAAACCAATTCTGTTTTTGACTGTAGTGAGCAGAGAGTTGATGTGGGTTTCAAAAGAGAGGCCAGATACCTAAATACGAAGTCGATTATAGATCCATCCAAGGAGATGATGTTGATTGGGGACCAGATCTGTGGGAGGTTTTTATTGAAGATCATACATTTTGTTTTTTTTGTGTTTAGTGATAAGGACAGCCTCACCTGGCTGCTAGCACGGCTGTCCACTCTGTATGGCTTCATGACCAGTCGGGAGTAGCATCGGCTCAACAAGCAGACATGCGATTGATTGATGCATTCCTGGCATACTTCCTGAACGCCTGCGTCACATGCTCGCATTCAGTCCCATATCAATACGCAGCATTAACTAGTCATTGCATTACACACGCGTAGCCAGATGTCAACAGCAGTCTTTAAAAACAAAGATTTTCTCTGCACGGACAAGAGCTTTAACACCTTTTCAGAAACAATATCCATCTGTACACTCGGCATGCAGGTCAGTGTAAACAGGAGGCAAAATGCAGATTTCAGCTGCACAACAGCTGCCCCCGGAGACAACAAGGTCAACAACACCTGTAATTTGTTCTCCATGGTGAATTAACCTTTCCAAAAAGGATTAGAGGATGGATCGGGGAAGGGCACATTTGAGCTGATAAGACCGACCCAGTCAGGAAGCGACTATAGGTGTCTTTATTTCCGTAAGTGTTTGTTTCTGCCCATCCAGACTAAAATGCAATCTCAGAAACAGAAACCGTGATCGGCAGCGTTTCCAAATGTCTGGGATCTGAAAATGCTGGAGGAGTGCGGCTGCTTGATGTTAAAGATTCACTTTTTTTTTCTGTGTTTGGAGAGTAAGTTGATACAGAACATGAATTTATAATAATATCCATTTATTTTAATGGGCTCCCAGTCTTATAAAACTCAGATGTTTGACTGAAGCGTTTGGCAGGACTGTGCCTTCCATGTCCGACCCACCACCTTTGTTTTTATTTACGTTCAAGGCTTAAGGTCAGGAAAATATATCTCCAGTCCTCATTTATTCAGCTGGGATTCCCTCTGTGAATATTCCTGACATTTTCCTAAAGGTTAGAGCAGTGAAGCCCTAAGCAGGCTTTAAAGACCTCCTGCCCGATGGAGTCCATCTGCCTTGCAAAAGAGATCCGGGAGTCTGACAAAAGCCACCTCACGCTAAAGAATTCAGTTATATTCACACTGCGTCTTCAGCTCTGAAACCACTGAGTCTAATCAGGGTTAAATGTGTATTTTTTTGACATACAGAACTACACCATTAAGGTCATATTCAAAGATAAAATTCAACACAATGGTGAATAATGAGAAAGCAGGACCAACCCTATGTGACCACCTGAAACAGACAGCTGGTAATTATTACCACATGTTTCAGCGCGATATTAAATCACCTCCTATAGCGTGCAGATGTTGCAGAAGTACTTCATTTTATCTAATTTCTTAGATATTTATCATATATACTGTACATCTTTGGCTTTTTTCCTATGCCATAGATATCCAACCATGATGGAACCATTACGTGTAATGGCTTGCTACGCTTGCAGTCGCAGCATTGACCATAAAATTATCCATAAAAGGTTGACTGAGCTCATATTTTTTCCCTCTTTTCTGGTAATATCATGCTTTCACTCCACAAAGCCGTGCAGCGCGGCCATGTTCATCCACCTTTGGCCTTGAACTCCACAGCTGTGAAGACGGTGCTTGTAGCGGGGCACCTCGACTGGAGGAGGAGGAG
>NW_007578273.1:264619-278354 GCF_000690725.1 Stegastes partitus
CCCAAACCACAGCCAGAAAGATGGAGTCAACAAATGAAGCTGAACAAAGAAAATTAACTTTTGCAATATAAAAGCAAAGCAAGGGATGTCTGACATGTGGATACATTTCTCAGTTTCCTAGATGGATAGATGGATGGATGGATGGATGGATGGATGGATGGATGGATGGATGGATGGACAGATATAGCAGGTACAAATCTGAGGCAACACCTTATTCCTGGTCAAAGCAAAGTCTCCTTCAACAACAAATTACTTCTTCCTCGACATATTTAACATGTATGAAATGTGTACTTACCGCCTCAGAATGATTCATCCCAGTGAAAGTAATTTTAATTTTGCTGCGTTATAACCTACATGGATGCATCTCTTTATAATGCTGTGCAGTAAAATTACACTTTTCCTCTACGGGATGGCAAAAAAAACACTAAATTTGTGTTGTGAAGGTGCAAATGTTTGCAGGATGGGACACAGACATCGCAGGATCAGGTGATATCAGTCAGAGATGCAGCAGGAAGGGATTAAGACAACAGTCCCGTGCAGGGCTCTACGCTGCGCCTCCTCATGCATTCGTTTTCAGGCTTTTTAAAACAGAGACTCAAAGGCAGATTTCAGCCAATTACAGGTTCTTTCACTTAGCAGCAACAAAGTCATGGTGAGAGCAGGATGTGGCGGCGCAATGGGAGTGGAAGTCTTTTAGCCTGAAAAGTCAGAGTCAAATCCCTGGTGCAGCCACAAATGAAAGAGAATTTTAAACTTTGACTGTCTTTGTGCATTTCAAACACCTGCGTGTTTAGTGGGAGGAGCTACGAGAGAGAAAACCTGCATGAGAAAAGGTTATATTCTCAAATCTTGCTTCTTCCAGATAAACCTGCTGCAGAGACAAAATTACAACGAGCCTCATAGTCAAGAGAAATAATATTTCGAAGACAGGATACAACAGGAGGATGATACTGAAATAAAATAATAAAGTAGCATCAAAGACAGATTCTTGGGGAGGGAAAAAACAGATGGAACAACATACAGATGAGAGGAAATTTTAAACCTTCAAAAACAAGTCTAATATTTTTGACTACATATTTATATATATGCATTCTATTTTGACTTAATTAAAAAACTGTTTAGAAAAGCTATCAAACCCTAAAAGGCAAGTTCCAAACTATAATAAGCAAATGGAATTACACAGCCGAACAGACAGACTGAGGTGGTTTGACGACTCTGACGTGATGAAAGACTTCAAACTGAGAGGACAAGTTTGAAACAGAGACGAGCAAAAAGCCCAAATATACCTTTCAATACATTTCTGTCACCTCTTAACAGCAGAGCTCTACAAAATTAGTATTGCAGATTCACTGTGTCTACTGGCAGGCTATATTTAATTCACCCCTTAAGTGCAAACGCCGTAATTCCTGCTTGCATGTAGAAGATGCAATGCAGTTCACTCTCACAAAGTAGGTTTCATTTTGTAAAGTTTGACACTTATTTGGGATTCAGTTGTCTGTGCCCCGGTGAACGTATTGTTTCAAATCACTTTTATTTGTTGGCTTCGGGTGTGCGTGAGCGCGGCACGAACCTCAAAATTTCACTTTCAATCACTAGAAATCCATTTGGTGACTGTTGTGCAGCCACGCAGCCTATTTATAGTTCCCGTTGCACTGGCCTCTAGTGGTGGGATCAGACAACTCCTCGCTGCTTTAGTGTCGCTCACAGACTTTTGCTGGAGATGACTTGCAGCATGAGAGTGTGTGTGTGTGTGTGTGTGTGTGTGTGTGTGTGTGTGTCTGCATAAGAAGCATGAAAAACAGCTCGCAGGTAGAGGCAAGCCACGATTCTTAATGCAGCGATCAAAGTTAAAAACTAGTGAATTATTTGGCAGGTGAGCATCACTAATATCTCCGTGGCTCATGCACAGAAACAACAGAGGAAGATTGGAGGTTTTTAGGTCAGGAGCAAGAAACTGTACAACGACATGCAAATGTAGAACTTGTGACAAGTGATCATAGGTGTCTATAAAAATCCATTATATTGGTGCAATCTGAGCTTTATTTTTTGCTTTTGTTGGAAGTGATGATGTAGTTATCCGGCTTTGTGGGCATTTTTTTAAAAAGATAGAAAACACAGTTTGCACGTGTGTTCTATAGCGCTGGGCACAGAGCGAAAATGGAGACCCGGGACACTAAAAAAAAAAAAAAAAAGTGCTGCAGGCAATTAAACACAACGACTAAAAGACAAATGTGAAAGAAAGAAGAATGAGAAGTTACAACGGAATAAAAGATGAAGTCAGGGCATCAAGCAGCACTTGAACTGACTGCCAATGAGAAGAAGCAGCAACTTAAAAGATTGTAAAGTCGGAGCAGCTCTTACATGAAAAGGTAAACTGTTCCAGAGATTAGGAGCTTCTATTTTTGTGCCTGGATCTCAGAACTTCGGGGAGCATCTGGCTGCTCGGCCTCTAAACAGGATGTGATGTGTAAGAGTTCTGTTTTATAGGTTCTCTTCCAGCTGCAAGGTGGTGCAGTTGGTAGCACTGTGGCCTCACAGCAAGAAGGTTGCCGGTTCGTGTCCCGGTGGGGGCACCGGAATCTTTCTGCGTGGCGTTTGCATGTTCTCCCCGTGCAGCGTGGGTTCTCTCCAGGTTCTCCGGCTTCCTCCTCAGAACGGCCAGAAAAGCTTGATGGTTTACAAAATGTGACCAGATGTAGAAGGACATTCTGGTATTTTTGTCAACTGCATTTGACGTAATATGCATTGGGATGTGCCGTGGTTAGCACTGTTGCCTCGCAGCACGAAGGTTGCCGATTCGTGTCCCGATGGGGGCACGGGGATCTTTCTGCGTGGAGTCTCCATGTTCTCCCCGTGCAGCGTCGGTTCTCTCCGGGTTCTCTGGCTTCCTCCCACACAGTCCAAAAACATGTTGAGGTTAATTGGTGATTCTAAATTGTCCGTAGGTGTGAATGTGAGTGTGCTTGGTTGTCTGTCTCTAAGTGTAGCCCTGTGATAGACTGGTTACCTGTCCAGGGTGTCCCCTGCCTTCACCCTGAGTCGACTGGGATAGACTCCAGCCCCCCTGCGGCCCTAGTGAGGATTAAGCGGTGTATAGATAATGGATGGATGGTTCTCTTCCACCCATTTAAAACCTGAAAAACAAACCAAAAACTATGTTAAACAATCTTGAAACAGATCCGTCGAGGTAAGCCAGCAGTGGAGTTATGTGATCGAGCAGCAGACTCTGAAGAAACCACATTCAAAGAATTACAATAGTCAGTATCCTAAGTGAGGAGTAATAAAGACATGCATTTCATTGAGACAGGCCTTCACCTTGGCCAACAGTCTTTAATTTAAAAAAAAAAAAAAAACCCGTCAGTTTTAACCATTGAGCTGATCTGTCTGTCAAATTTGAAGGCGCCGTCTCAGATCACTCAGAGGCTTTTTCACACAAGATTGATTGTATGAAGTCAAAAGGCCAAAAAGGCTGTCAAGGTCTTTCAATAGCTCCACTCGACAAGTATCTCAGTTTCATTTTTATTAAGAATGAAAAACTTCAATGCGAGGGCTGCAATGAGTCTGTACTTTTTAAATTATTTTTTTTATTACAGGCAGATAGATTTGTGTATCGTCAGCAAAACAGTGAAATGAAATAAATAAGTAACGCTCAGGTTTAGCACATACATAAGTGGAGTCATTTGTCCTCTTTGTGCCTACAGGGAAAAGCGTGCAGCGAGCTCTGCTTCTTTATTTCTCTGTAAACTCACTTTTGTACCTGGTGCCTTCGGACAGAATGGAAAACAGCGCTACGGGGGGAATTATAAGTCGTTTTCTTATTCTCGCCTGGCAAGATTAGGTTTTCAGTGATGGGGATTTGACAACACATCAGAAGTGCTGAAGTTGATGTATACGGACCGACGAACCCCGCCGACCTCGGAGATGAGTTAGCGGCACGACTGCACGTACAATAAGATTTCTACAAAGAAAGTGTGCAGCCATCACCAACGCCGCAGAGTAGAGACGTTGACTAATTGCGGTTAAAATGGGGAATTTGCTTGCTTGCTATAGATAACATTATTTGGAGAATTGTCTTATCTACAGCGCTGACTTCGTGGGCCCCCAAGGCAGCTGGAGTTCATGAACTCAAAATGCAGTGTGAAATGCCAAAATATCGCTGCTCTTAAAATGACAATCGTGCTTTCAGATGTAGCGCTTGTTTGAAGCTGCTTACATCTCTTCCTGACATTGCACAGGTTTAGGTTGCAAAATATCAAACTTACCTGTTTTATTCTGTCAAGAAGAATGTTTTTTTTAACATGCCTTCATCAACTGGGCTTCCACACATATTAGTTTACATATATAATTATATGTGACACATTAATGTCTGTGGGGTCTGTTTGCTACCAGGATGCATCCTGCCAATAAGGAAATATTCCCACTCTTGTGGCACCTGGAGATAAAGAGGATTTCATGCGAGTGTGTGGTCTTTTGTGTGTTGGAAGTTGAGTGGAGAGCATGAATGAACGGCTATGAGGACTGTAGAACTGACAGTGAGTGCTAAAGACTGTGGACCATCTGTATCACTCTGGCGCATACAAAGCTTTAATGCTAGTATGCTGCTGAACTTGACCTCCATTGGTTATAGTGTGATGGGGCTTTTAATTCAGCCCACAGCTGTGCAGCCCACCAGCAGCCAGACAGAGAGTAGCAGGAACAAATGACCGACCACATAATGAAACCTCATCTTCCCGCCACTTAGACAGCACCTGCGTGTACACTTCACTGTGGGGGAGAATTTGTTCTTTATGAAGAAATGAGTGAGACCTACATGAAGTGTTGCATGTACAGGTGCCATCAAAAAGGCAGCGATGGTGCCTATAGACAGCAAAATGAAATGTACCTGATTTACATTCGACAACTCTCCTTCTCCAATCAGTCCTCTTGTACAGCTGCTCCCAGTGCTCCTGCCACATTTAGAGCGCTCCTGTTCTGTTCAGTCCAAACAGTGACCCTTGAATCTCATGTTGGAGATGAGACAGAAGAAGCTGCAGGGAACCAAATGTGATGAGCAGGGCGAGCAGAGAGAGGCGACTGCTGTTAGCGGATGTGCGTTAGCAGGATGATAATCACCCCACTTCAGCTTGTTTGCACCAAATTTTCTCCCTGAGACACTTCGGAGGAGAGCTTGGTGTTGACAGTCTAACCCTGGGGGACAAATTCATGGTGCACAAACACTTGAATGTCAAACAAAATGACAAGCCTGCTCATGGTCGTACTCCTGACCTGACACACCTTCTTTGGTCCTGGAGGCTGCAGACTCCTCCGCTGAACACTGCTGTTTGGCTGTTACTGGTTATTATCGTTGATCAGAAGGTTGGATGAGCTCAACACAGAGTTTGATTGTTGCTCTTGTGTAAGTTTGTTGTCTATGTTGAAAATGCAAATGCAGATCTGCTCGTGTTCAAAACGGGACATCCAGGGAGCGTTCCAAACGTGGCAGGAGCCCTGGGATGTCACTGCAGGATAACTTCAGTTATTTTTACTTGGGACGGATTTGGAGTTCCTTAATCCTGGACGTGACATGTACGTTGTGTCAATATTTGTGTAACGTGAGGGTTCTTTGATGGTTAATGGATCACTCTAATTAATAATGAGACAGCAGGATGGAGACGGATTTCTTACTCCAAACAGCATCTTTACTCTTCACATGCCAGCGTCCACAACACTTCCTGACACACACCGTCACCTGACCGAACGAACCAATCAGGAGGAGGCAGAACCAAACTAGGCAGTGTATTATAAAACAGCAGATTCACCGATTAACTTAGATTACACACACAAATGAAAATGCTAAAATGTGTAAATAATAAATCTGTAAACATAAATGTAAACTGTTGCTCAGGTAAGCACTATGAATATTTTAACAAATTAACTTGAACATATGAATTTACATATTTTCCTCCACTCAGCACAAATTGCTCTTCATCTATGAACCTTACATTTGGCTTGTTTTTTTTTTTTTTTTTTATGAATTAAAGTCAACATACAAAGACTGATTGATTTGCCACATTTTTAGTGGCAAGGTAAAGAGCTATTTTCTGTAGTGCACTGATACATCACGTTCTCATTTTTCAAAATAGAAATTTTTTTTTTTACTTTTCTTGTTTTTTTTGTTGAGGTTTTTTTTTTTTTTTTTACTGAAGCTTCAACGATTGCCAGGACTTGGTCGACTGAGAATCCACACAGACATTCTTGTAGATCATAAGATGAGAAGACACATCCCACTTCTTTACAAAACTGATCTTCTATAATAATATGTCATAAATTACAACTCTTCCTCAGATGACATTCAAGTTTTATGAACTGGTCCATATTTTTTGTGTTTGTTTTTGTTGTTTTTTTTATATGCAGAAAAACAGATCATTCCATAACGATCATCTGCATCTTGCCATTGTGCAACCTGAGGTGAGCTGGTGAGCTCGAGTTGCAGTGAGTGAAGAGGGGTTTGTGGCGAGAGGCAGGGATTTCACAGGCAGCAATGTGGAGTTGGGTCTAAGCTGTATTAAGGCATGAAAAAAAAGTTAAATACATAACTTTGGTACACAGAGTCTTTAGAGGTTTAATCAGAGAGAAGGACATTAATATAAAAAAATAAAACCTGAGATGTTTACATGTAGGTTGCAAAGTGAAGGACATCAGCACAAGAAAACCTGCAGCCTGTTAGGAAAAGTCAAGAGTTGTCTGTTACACTTTATATTGGTAGTATATCAAAGGAACGACACGTCAGCGCTGAGAGAGAATGACAGCTGACGGATAGATGCAACGTACTACCTAATGTGTATATTGCCCAGACTTGGCATGTTCGCTGTGTATTTTTATTTTTCCCTGCCAGATGACTGAATTGGCAGAGGTGATAATGCCAACACGATATTCATGAAACGATACGTTTCTCACCTTCCCTTCGTTACCGTATCACTAGATTTGCACAGCGTGTTTGTCTTGCAAGATTGTTGACATCACTGAAGCAACCAAACTGCCAGGTACTTGATATCAGTAATTATTACAACCTGAATGTCAACAAAGATAATTCACACCGTTTTGGGTGAATAAACAGTGTGATCAGTGGATTTTAAAGGCAACAGCTTGGAATTACAGAGTGCAAACAGAGAAACTAGAGGACATATCGTAGGTCATGCATCCATAATCTCCTTTTGTTTTTTGTGCTGCTCCCCCCCATGTCCTCTCACCTAAAACCCACAAATTAGCTGATAAATGCAGAGACATTGTGAACTGCAGATTCTGGCAGAATGACAGCATTAGCAGCTGCCGTTATCTTTAAGTTCAATAAAGCATTGACAAGAGGTTTTCCATGAGTTATCTAGGGAGAGGCAGCAGAGCACAACAGGGGACATCAAGGATGACAATGTTCATCCCAGGTTTTCATTAAGATCTCTGCAGAAAAGCTACGCTTTGCATGGAATATAAGCTGCCTCCCTCTCGCCCTATCATGTAGTGAAGCGTGCACCTCCCACTGCTTTTAGATTAACTTTGTATTCCCTCTTTCACTGTTGAAGCAAGGCTTTCATATCATCCCACCTGGCATGTCGTTAACTCCTTCAGCTGATAAATGCAATTCAGAGCCTGCAGTCTTCCTAATTCAGCAATGCTGCACAAGCTACGCCAAGTGAATAAATTAGATTCTGTATCACAAAGTCGCACAGGAGAGGAGAAACTTGAGAGCCAGAGATTTGCGAAATAGACTTCGATCAGTGCTTATCTCGACTTGGATCCCTTCACTCTGTTTCTGCATTTCTGAAAGATTTAGGTTTCACAGAGATTTTCGTTATTCTCGTCTCTTTGTTTTTTAAATGGCTGTTGTGACAGGTAGACTCCAGGAGACCTCGTGATGATACGAAACTACTGTTTTATCCCCGTGACTCACGCTGCATATTGGTGCTCGTCTCTTACTCAGGAGGAAGAAAGGCCTCCATCTGAAACACAGACGTGACTCCGCTCGGATTATGAGGAGGCCTGGAATGAATCATAACGCAGCATAAATGTGGGCAAATTAACGAGACCAAAAAAAGAAACACTTTATCGTATGGAATCAAAGATATGGGGCGCAATCGCTTTAAATAGGACGTCATGTTTAATGTCCAACGGTGCCAATCTCAGAGTCGAATAAGTGAATCATTCCCCCGTGATCCTGAAAAGCGATCCAAAGATGTGAGCGCTGATTCCCTGTTTGCCATTTGTTCGTCTCACAGGGACTGACTGAGCTCTTCAATGCTGATCTGTACGAAGATGGAGGATCCATCTGCAGCGTGCGATTCTCTATTAAATGTCATTTTCAATTAAAAGCATTCCACTTAACATTACAACTCTAATTTCATCCGTTCGCCTTTTCATCCTTTTAAGGCCGAGGATTATTAGCAACACTTAACTATTAGGCGCAAACTATTAGGAGGCTTTTATATTAAAACCTCCTGCTTACTGCGGCGAAGGAGGGACGGTTCCTTATGCTCTGTCGTTTGTTCGACTGGGTAAAGTCCTCTGTCACTGATAATTAGACCTCTGAGAGCCGTATAAAGACCTGCAAAGGGGGATGATTGAACAGATTGCCAGGACCCCTCAAAGTGTTTGTGTAACACTAGAGGAGAGGAAAGCAGACAGACAGACTGGCAGACAGGAAAAATAGAAAAAAGGGGAAACCATTATCCAATAAGTGTCTCCATTTTTTTCCCTGCCAACCTTCTGTCCTTATTCCACTCTAGTGAATATCCCACTGATAAAACAATTTGACTGAGAGACAAAACACTGGTTTCAAAGGCATTACTTGCGCTTGGCAGTAACACATTTTCCACTGTTCCACTGCATATTTCATATAGACAAAGCCTTTAATTATGCACTCAAACAGATAACATGAAGCGTTCGTATAATGCTACGCAAAACAGAGCTGATAGCGCTGGAACTGTACTCATCATACTATAACAGTGGAGGAAATCTCGAGAAGAGACGCCATGTGAGAGATTGTATATAAACCCCTGTTGTCTCAGGATGATCGCTCTGGTCGATGAAAGCCTATCAGTCTTGCAGAGCTGTACATTTAGGCCCATTTCCTCCTAATGACAGCAGCTAGAGGCTCTTCCATGCGACACAGTATGTGATGCGAGACTCCTGTTGTATTTGCGGACAGGTCCGATTTGTCTCAGAAAAGGGCATCAGAAATGACTGGGCCAGTGATGCATCCAGACGCATTTTCCCTGCTGGATTTCCTTTGGCTTGCAATTGCAAATATCAGATCACCATTAGCACTAAACCTACAGCTACTTTTGTCTATAGATGCCTGCTGTATATAATCCTTGAAGTTCTTCATCAAATTTTTATACTGAATGAACATAAATATTTAGTATTTTATTCAGTTCTATCCATCCATCCATCCATACTGTTCCAACACACGACATATTCACAACAGGATGGGCGTTATAAAACAACCAAGTACATACTGGAAATGATAATGCGCAGATTGAGAGTGGGGTCATCGACCAGAAATCAGAATTTCTCAGTAACGAGACATTTTCAGAGTTCGCTAGGTTTTGTTGCTGTCTGTGGAATGTCGTCACGCTCTTTGGGTTCGGTGAAGTTGGTGGACATTTGGGGATCATGTTAGAGCGTACACGTCGTCCAGATCATCGTGTTGCAGATTGTTTGTGATCTAAAACCATTTCTGAACAGACAAACGGTGGAGTTGTGGACATTCAAGTATCTGGCTACAGCCCTAAAAGACACACTTTCATCCAGTGTGCCAACCATCCGTCCCCATCTTCCTCCTGGCATCTGTAGTATTTGTTCATTTGATTAAAGCTTGAATGAAAGAATGACTTCATGTACTGGTCATACTGTCAGAGCCACATCTAAAAGCAACAATATACATGAGAGTTTTTCTCTAAGTTGGAAAATAGTTCTTTGTCCATGCTGCTTCTGTATTTCTTTTCATTGTAGATTTGAACTATTAATGTCCCAATCAAGTTTTTTTGTGCCCTCAATCTGATGTGAGTCATTTAATATTTATTATCGGCTGATACTGAGTCCCAATCTAAGACTATTTTAATAAATAATACCCACTTCAAGGACATTAAGGTTGTTAAAATCAATCCAATGCTTGGCAACCAAGTAGCTCACAATGCATTAAGAAAAAAAAAAAAAAGTGTTTCCCCATCCAAGCTGTTGCTTAATGTTATACATGTGGTCAGGAAGTTTGTTGTAAAGCTCCGGTAAACACACCACGGCTCCACAGGGTCCAAAGGATGGCTTAGACCTTAGAAATGTACATGTTAACACTGTGACCCGAGGAGGCAGTCACTACAGGCAGTTTTGTCTTGGCAAGCAGAGAGCATGAAGGTCTGGTTAGTAACGGACACCATAACAAAGACTGTGAAGCTTAATGGCCTCCGGTCAGAGCTCATACCTTCAATACACGTCGAGATCATCTAGAAAAGTGGTCTTCTATGTGAGTGACGTTTGAAACAGTTCAGGAATATCTGTTTAGGACAAATGTCCACACAGGTCTGTTGGTGTTATTAATTAATCCATTATTTAATGATACTGCTGCTACTTACTGATTCAGAAAACTGTTCAGAATTTGCATCTCTAGAATTCTTCCCTGTGTGACAGCAGATGTAAACAAAAGATCAGGCTTAGGTTCATGCTGATACCGATTCGTTAAAAAGTGCCCCGATCTCTCCTGATCCCGACGTTTGAGATCAGATCAGAACAGTCTCAACTGAACCCTATCAATTTGCATGGTCCCCATGTTTTAAAAAGCTCAAACTAAAGTCATTACAGAGCATTTTGTGATGTGGACTTTTCCATTTGTCAGTGAGCAACAGAAAGAAAGACAACAACCTCTCTCCATAGCCGTCATATATTAACCTACATAGCAAGTGCACATACGGAAATGAAAGGCAGACCTACGCTGCGCCAAACCAGTGTGAAGCCAGTAGTTTGTGATCTTCATCACAACAGCACTGCACAACGGGCTGCAGTGGGAGCACAATGGGAAATGATGGAAAAGTAATTTTCATCTTCTGTCCCTTCTGCCAGGAGTGCCACTGCAGCTCTGAGTGCCCCCTGGCACATTGATTCAAAGATGAAGGGGAGCCTCAGCAGCAGCGTGATCCTAAACGCGATGACACAGGACTCTGTGGCTGATTCTTTGGACAGGTGCATGCTGGGTGATTTATGTGTGAGTCCTCTTGCAGGTCCCCAGGAGCAAATATTGACTGTTTATTTCTCCAAGCTCAAGGCAACAGGGAGGCAGCAATTTCTTTTTTTTTTTTTTGGACCTTAGATAAATTGAACCCCGCAAGATGCAAACGCACCTGACAAGGAGCAATTTTTTTAACCTACCCATCCCCCATCTTAGAAAACTGAGGGGAAAAAAGCAACTTAATAGCGAACATTATTGATTTGTCATTCCTCTTCTCAGACATCTATACACAACAGGGACATTTCAATTACACAGAGGATGTTGAATCGCTGCTTCATTCGGCTCCTCACCAGGACGGGCCACCTGCTGCAGAACAGTGATGGACACCCACTAATATTTCTGCATATCATAGCACTTGTACGGATTCATGAGCCTCCACAGGTTTGTGCATGAAATCAACAAACTAGACCACAGAGGACGTTGCAGAAATGATGTTTCAGAAAAAGTGCACCTGCTTTCCAAGCTTTTTATGTAATTTATTAACAAATAGTTCTGTGTGACGACAGTCCAAGGACACGGTGAAGGTTAAGAAGCCATTTTTACCATCAATGCCATGATATCAGACAGATGTAGAACTGAGCATAATTGAAAATATAACCTTGAAATGCCCTTTAAGGATACAAGTATATCACACACCTGAGAATCTAACATGCTGAACACACCGTGTTCAATCCGGAGGGTCCTGTTTTTCCCTCTTTAATTTGCCCTTTACTGGGAAATGGACTGCACAGGTTTTTCTCAGCAAAGTCCGCTCCTGGGGGAAATTGTGTTTAGCGTTATCGGTGGGAGATACACGGGCTCAGTCAGCCAGAACAAACAATTATTGTACAGAGGGCAGAGCCGGGGTGTCCTGATGAAACAGCCCCACATGCTTATATTACTGAATCCAAAAAGTAATAAAATAAGGATTATACATTATTGAATAATGGGGATGAGAGAGAGCTGCTCCTTATTCAATAATATATATTAATATTTCACTGCTTTCACTCTTGTCTGTGCCTCAACATCTATTACTTTTTTTTTTTTTTGATATGTAGACATTCAGCGGGAAAGAAACTTTAACTAAAGAACTGAATATTTCTATTCAGGTGCTCCCTCTGTGGTGAACTGTGGTGGAAAAAGTGAATCTGTGAATGGCATTGACAAAGAAAAGCCTTGTTTGTCCAGTTGTCTGATAGTCCATTCTGATTCAGTGAATGGATGCATTTTGTTATGTCGGTACAAACCTTCTCTGTAAATCAATTTACCTACTCAGGAACAAGAGGCTCCTCACAAGTATAATTGTAGGAAATGGGCCAAATTACACTTGGCAGTTTTCCCTTTTTTATCAGTAATATTGTTTTCTTTGCAGCAAGACGTTGTGCTTCTTTTTTTTTCTATATTTTATTTGGTTAACACTCTTCCTGTTAACTAGCAGACTGAATTATGCTCTTGATCCATTAATATTTGTCCAGAAGACTAAGAAAATGTGCTGAAACTCTGCATTGACTCTGGTGTTTTTTTCGTTGTTTCATAATTAACCAGGAGGGCTCATTAGAAAGCAGGGAGCCATCGAGCAACTGTCACAGGCCTTTTTCTCCAAGGCCAAACGAAAGCAAAACTTCATATGAGCCTTGATGTATTAGCAGCAAAACACTGAAAAGGAATCTTTGAAAAGGATTGCATCAAAGGCCACTTTCTGTTTTCCAAAAACCTTTGAAAGCTTTTGGGTAAAGTGAAATAATGATTTAACAATTACATGAGGACCATATGTAAAGAGAGCGTTTTGTTCTTGCATTGGAAGTTTAGAACTTTCACTGTTAGTTATTCATAAACTGGTGCCGGAGTATCTCATCATTTTATGTTACGCTATGAGTTAAAGTTTGGATGTCTGTCCTTGACGGATGACACGTACAATGAACGGCCACAACATTAAAACCACCTGACAACGTTGGCGATGGATCTCTGTGGGCTGCAGATCCGTTTGTAACACTGGGTCGGCAACTTGGGCTCTTGGTTGGGTTCCTCTAGTCATTTTTCTACTCACTTTTTGTGATGCAGCAGGACGCATTGTGCATTGCAGGACAAGAAGATTATAATAGAACTGCCATATCATGTGGCATTTTCAGGAAAACAGCAATTCCTAAAAAAATATCTGCTCTTTGAGATGCAGAAATCACAACACTAACAGTGTGCACATGCTTAAAACACAACATTAGAACCACCTGACAGCGTTGGCAGTGGATCTCAGTGGGCTGTAGACTGGGGTCTACATGGATCTGCTCTGACGTTTGAACACTTGGTCAGCAACTTGGGCTCTTTGTCGGGTTCCTCAAGTCATCTTTACGCACTTTTTGTGATGTAGCAGGACGCATTGTGCATTGCAGGAGGCTGTTTATTTGCCCTCACACATCATAGTGATAGCCACCAGATCCCAAGGTAGAACATTGCATTGTAGCAAGATGATCAATATCTCGAGTCTGATTGGTGTATACACTTCTCCCA
>NW_007578273.1:279598-282300 GCF_000690725.1 Stegastes partitus
GTTGTGCTTGATCTGCAAAAAAATATTTCGGTGCACGTCAAAGTAGCATCCTGAAGCATCAGATAATAATGCCATTCACTTCACTTCTGTCAGTGGTTTAAATGCGGTGGCTGATCTGCCCTCTGCAGCCCCCTCCTTAGTGTCAAAGCTACTTAGCACCCTTTCTAAAAGATACTAAACTGTCCTGCTTCTTCTAAGCAATTTTATTATTCCCTCTGTTTTATTGTGCGTTTTTGTAGAGCACTTTGTAACTGCGCTCCTAAGTGCTCTATAAATAAATTCCGCCTTACCAGTTACCGCCGATTTTCTATTTAGCTTTAAATTCATTTTCTTGCCAAAAAAGAAAAAGGAAAAAAGCTTTTTGTCTGTTTTCCAGGAAGAGGTATATTTGAAGGAGGAGGAGGAGGATGCTGACTTAACAGATACACACAGCCAGCCACCGTGGAGAGATCACTCACGGAAATACACAACAGTGACAGATACCGTCTGGCCTACAGAGAACACACTGTGCACAGACACATCCTACAGAGTGTTTACCTGCTTTTTGTCTTCGTTGTTCTCCGCATCTCATCCTGTCAACTTATATAGCGTGTGAGGAGGCTGCGTCACGAACCTGCATGGTTACTGATAATATATCCAGTGTTGGAGGTATATTTTCAAAATCCACACACACAGGGACTATCCGGCTACAGGCAGCGTACTTCTCGCTCTTGAGTGTTTTTTTTGTTGTTGTTGTTGTTTCTGCTGGTTAATCTTTAGTCCTTAATTGAGTCGGAGCAGCTTCCCTTTGAAACTCTGAGACAAATGGCATTAGTCACCGACTCACTGATGATAAAAACACAAATAGAACGCAGATCGATATCAGGGTTTCCCCTTCTTTTGGAATTATGTCATCTCGGGACACTCATTTTCTCAACATAAAAGGAGATTTTAACAATAGAACTGCCATATTGTGCGGTACTATTTTTAGGAAAACAACAATTCCTAAACATCACAACACCAACAGTATATACATGCTTAAAAAACTCACACCAGACCACAAGATTCAAGATTTGTTTGTCATTTCGCTGTGCATCTGTGTACACACACACAAAAAAAAACCTAAATATAGCTCCAACGAGCTCACTTCAGTACCACAGATAAGACAACAATCAAGAGTAGGTTAAAAAAAAAAAAAAAGACAAATAATATAAAAGCATGCAAACACAATATTGGAGCCTGAGAACAATAAGTGCTATAAAAAGTTCAGTTAGCAGCACCGTACGTCCAAGTGCCAGCGCAGTTCTGTCCACAGAGATGATCTTTGCTGTATTTACAAATGCATGGGCAGAGAAGGAAAACCTTTATTTACTTGGTTATTTCAGTTGTTTGCGGAAAATGACCTTCTTGCACATTTAATACAGCAATCTTCTCGATTTTGCGCCCTGCTTCATTTCACTAATTTAAACTATTTTCCCACACAGCCCAACTGTAAAGGTTAATTGGCCGACAGTGACATAGGTGAAACATTTCATTTGGTTTACCGGTAAAGGCAATTTAGCACAATTTGACACAAGTCAAAAATGCGGGGAGCCAAACGCTCATAAAGCACCGGCCAGAATTCTCTGCACATTTTGTTTAAGTGGAAGTGAAAAGCCTTAGATCGTTTTACAAATTGAAATGAATATCTAACCTTGACAAATTTCTCCGCAGTGTATCCTGTTTTCTAAATCCCACAAGTGCTCGTATAATTCATTACAAGGACACGTGTTGGCTGAATTAATGCTCCAAGAAAAAAACCTCAAAACATGGCGAGCAGGTGAGGTCCTGCATTCACGGTCGAACCCCGGCGCTTTTGTGCGAAGCAGCAGCAGATTGTCCCCGAGTGGCTTTCTGCGAATCAAGGAGAGCAGCAGTAGATAAGCCTAATGACTCCCACACTTCAAAGCGGGCGCACTCATTTAAATATTAAATTACACCACATCATTAATTAAAAATGTTGAGAAATTGCATGGGCAGAGTTTTCAGCAGCAGATGTTAAAGATGACAGCAAATGCATGGCCACAGACAGAGAAACACAAACACAAAAAGAGAGAGACAGACAGGCGGAGAGAGAGAGAGAGAGGGTAGGAAAAACATAAACTCGATAAACACTAATTAGCTACTCTAATTGAAGTGCACTCTTAAAGTAATTACTAGGCAGAGGAAGCAGTATTTGCATTCATAAATAATCCTGACAGCACAGGGAGCCAGGGTGGGAAGAGGGTCCCTCTTCTTTCCTTTGGGTCTGGGGAAGGTGGGTTTCCCGCCCCATAAATCTGTCAATCACCAACATTATCAGTTAGAGTTTACTGCTAATGGCTCAGAACAGCGGCTGATTTGTAAGCATTAAATCAGTGATGGGCTGAAAAACAAATGCTGTGGCGATGAAAATATCTGCAGTACACAAGCAGTCGCTGCAACACCCCAAGTACATATATACAGGTCGTCTGTCCCTACATTCCTCTTGAATTAGCTCCAATATGATACGTTTCCCCTCTGTTCGGTTAGCTTCAGGCACAAAATTGCTTTAAGAGAAGGTCAGTATTCATTTTGAACTATTGCCAGATGGTAATTTCATCTCAAATCATCCAATTTTTAAGAACGATTTCTGCTCCACCATCTTTGATTTGCCTGACATTTTTAGAGCAGCAAAATATGTATATTTATAAAGATATTTTTTT
>NW_007578273.1:284403-298738 GCF_000690725.1 Stegastes partitus
TTAACTCAAAAGCTTGTTTTGTGCCTAAGCCTAAACAAACTTTTGTCATGATTATGTATAAGAAAAAATGTGACTACCCATATGGATTGTATTCAGAGTTCAAGGGAAATGACTGATAATGATAAGGTTAGATGACTTATTGCTTGGAACACAGCTACACAAAGTTCTCGGCACAAAGAGGGCAGACTCCAACTCAAAGCAGCTATATGCCGCTTCCCACTGTGTCTTATTTCCTTTTAATAAAATAAAGCTCTGTAGCCATGGTTCAGTGGTCCAGCAGGCAGGGAAACTGTGTTCGACGCATGTTTCTGTCTTCTTCTAATGAGCCCATTCATTTACACAATATAATGACATAATAACTGCCCCGAACAGGGAGAAGCTTCTTTTTTTTTTTTTTTACTGTTGTCTACTTCAGATTTATTGCCTTTAATAGCTTCTATACAAGTGTTGCATAATTTTACAGGCACGAGCAAAAAGCAGATACAAGACATGCAGAGATAAGAAACATTCTCCATTTGGCTCATAAGACAACACATCGTCTCCCACCACGGGCAGAAACACACCTAAACGCTGCTGTAAACAAGATTTCACATATGCAATGTCCAGCTCTGGACAGAAAATATTACTGTTAAAAAAAGCAGAGGCCGAAAGCCCGGAGATGACACATCAATCAAATGGCAGCTCGGAGCCTTTTTTCCTCTCATATCTTCCCGTCAGCTAGTCGACCCACCAAGACCCCACGGAGTTCAAAGTGCTCCGACTGTAAAGGAATATTATTTCTTGTGCCACATGTAGTGCAGAGATGGATATTCTGACTTGACTGCCGCGCAGGATCAAGAAATATTGCTGTATTTGTGGTCGTGACCTTTTCAGGATTGCCTAGCATTTGATTGCTGCGAGAATCAAATTAGAAAAGTTAAGATATATTCAGTTCTTTTTTTTTTGCTTTTTATTTTTTTTTTGCGGAGGAGGAACTGCTTCAATTGCATTTTGGTTGCTGTGATGTGAAACACTGGTGTATTTTCTACAATATTATTAGTAATCAGATACAGAATCATAATCAGATCAATATGCTGTAATACTACATTCTGAAAAATGAATGTAAGTTATAAACAAGAGCCATGCTAGCAACTTGTTAGCATTTTAGCTCAGTTCATCTTCACCATGGCAATGTTAGTATGGTTTAGAATTTGTAATGTTTACTACGCTCACTAGCTTACATTCATTGTGTTCACTGAGGCCGTCTCTCACTTCCTGATGACTTCATAGATAGAATAACACAGGCTTGACTGTCCCAGAGGAAATTTGTCTTGGACATATATATCTGCTGCTAAAATAAAAACAACATAGCTTATACAAACAGGACATGAAGAGGCTGTCACCCATACACATGATCACGCACAGCTCCTACCAAACTGCACAAAACATGATACGGCTTGCCCGCACTTTACAATTTCATTTACATTTTTTGTTGACCAAACTCTGATCACACTTATGGTTTCACGGTCATTGCTTTTGTAGTGATTGTTTGTGTTGAAAAGTTCTTCTGGGCCTCATGAGACGATGCAATCCCAAGTATGGACACTACTCCAGATACACCTCATGACCGAGCACCACGTTTGCGAGCTTGCTTAGATTAGTGTGTAGACATGAGCTAGCACAAAGAATAGCTTCTTGAAATGTCAGTCGTTTTGTACATATTTGGCTGTGACCCTAAGTGTGCTAAGGGATCACCATGTTCTTACAGCTCATCCATTTCAAGACCATCTCTACCAAATGTCAGTTCAATCACTACTTCCTCAATCATAGTTGGGCAAAACAACAGCAATACGTACCGGTGATAGGCGCTTCATCAACAGCTACAAGAAAAATGTCCAAGAGTTTCACTTACAAGCATCACATGCAAGCTGCCGTGAAAGTGCATCATGAAAATGCAAAGCTTACTTGCATGAACCAAAGCATCAAATCCCTTAAAAATGGATCCCCTTTGCCCTCTGTTGCTCTCCATGTGGCTCCCATGCAGCCCTTGTGAGGTACACTATCATCCTCTGGCACCTGGACCTCCTGTGTCCTCGGTCCTCATCAACAGGGACCAGTTGGTTGCCCTTGTGAGACGGGATTTGCAGTCAGAGAACTCCCACGACCCTGTGTGCCGCACCACCTGCACCTAAGGAAGGCCTCAGCAAGGTGGCGGCCTGCTCTGAAGGCTGACAGACTCGGCGTCAGGGTGCACTCATGGGCCCATCTGGTGATGTCTGGTCCTGGTCGGCCACTTTGAACCTTAACCTCGGCGTGGTGCAGCTGCTTCCCCCGGTCGCCTTACGTCCACCTTTTACTTGCTGTCTTTCTCCAATGTGTATCAACATATGCTCAATCCCTTATTTAATTGTTTTTATGTGTGTGCGTACCTTGAAAACTACCCCAGACTGGATAAGTTCAATATTCATCGTCACTCAGAATGCGTTGTATCGCCCTGGTTATAGATTTATACGATTGTGGATGTGGAGGATCGACAAACTGACATCAGCATGCACGCTGTTTGTATCAGACAGCACACTTTTCTAAAACCCTGAATTACAGGCAATTACAAAGCTCTCCACTGAGTCTCAATGGAAGCTATATTGGCAGTGATTCATTCAAAGCACTGCAGCCGCTTTTTCCTTTTTTTCCCCCCTCCTGTATTGTCTAAATGTTAATTGGCACTTGACTAAGTACAGTAGCATTGTCCTCATAATTTCCTGAAAGACTTTTGGTATCTTAACATGCATATTAATAAACTAGTTGTCAAGATGCTGATTTTCAATTTAACTGATTTATAACTTTGGTTATCTGCCTTCTTCACTTAATTTGCGTCTGCCCTGTCCCTCATGTGTATGACCAAATTAAAATGTCTAATTTGAATTGTTCTCAGAGCCGCGGCAAACAGCACGATGTCTCCTCAGTGGGGTTGGCCTCTAGGAAATAGCCTTCTATTAAGTTGTCACTTATCAGCCAGCGAGAAATGCAAGGAGCGAGGAATTTTCTATTTTTTTTCCTATCAAAACAATGGATGCATCCCTCGGCTCACACAGAGCAAAGGCATATGGAAGACGGTGTCCCGCTGCGGAGCTATACACTGTGAGATGTGCCATTAAACATTC
Source organism: Stegastes partitus (assembly GCF_000690725.1). Classification (NCBI taxonomy): domain Eukaryota; kingdom Metazoa; phylum Chordata; class Actinopteri; family Pomacentridae; genus Stegastes; species Stegastes partitus. The sequence continues at coordinate 287,544 of NW_007578273.1, forward strand.
TTGACTGGGCTCACACAGAGAATTATAAAACAAAAGCAGATGAATTTATAGATTTTCCTCAGATCCCATCAGTCGGTCAGAAGAACTGAGCGTCGGATGACCCTGCTAAAATCCGGCATGTAAGAAATCGGACACGTTCTGAGCACAAAGTCACTCATTTGAAGTATAATCAGAAACGCAGAAGAGATAGTTGAACCCTCATTTCCTTTTTTACAAAGACGAGAGTCACTGCAGGCGTTTTGCCAATCTGACTTAATATTTAACATACATGTCTTCAAATGGTTTCTAATGAGCTCCTCCAGACTAATAACCAAACAATATCAAGTGCAAAGGATGTTTAAGCGCCGTACGGATGAGCCGAGATAAATAGTCTGGTATTAATGTCTGAGGAGGAAATGAATCTAACTCGGTAACAAACCGAGTGAAATCCAAAGCGTCGCTCTGGACTGTAAAAACACCGTAGAGAGGGTGGAAAGAGAATTACCCCGGAGTCGGTAACTCTGACGGATTGTGACCTACACGCTATTCTATACTGAGGCTTAGTTAAGCATAGAGGAAAGAGGGAGCAATTCTCGGGCTAGTAGCAGTGATTTGGGTGCTGCTACTAAAAGTTTTATGAAGCATGAATTTCATTTTCTAATCTATTTGAAATATGACCCATTGTGAATATACGTGCCCGTGTTTGTTTTTTCAGCACATTTACTACACCAGCCACGTTAGACAAATACAGATTTTCGGTTGATGAAGAGGTCCCTTTTCACTTTTTAGGGTGCCATTGGTTTCAGTTCATTTCAGCAGGGTGCTATAATCAACAGGCTTTTGATTCTTGCTTGAGACGGAGCGTCACTCTTCCTCCTGCTTCTGCTTCTTCTTTCACTTGCCTCTGAGAACGAGTTGTTATTGAAGAATACTTAATAATATGAACATAATGTGACTGTGCTCGCAAAACAACACATGTGTGCATGAAAGTGGCAAAGAGGCCGTTCACTTTAATTCAGTTTTGTTTTATTTTCATGGCAGCAATTCACAGCATATTATATTATTAATGTGGCAAGAGTGGGAAGTGAAAGCTCCCTTTGTAACGGGTAGAAACCTCCGGCAGAACCTGACTCTGGGAAGGCGGCCATCTGCCTTGACCAGTTATGGTGAGGCTGGGACATAAATAAGCAACGCATAATAGAAGAAAAAAACACTGGGTAGGTTGGTGACGAAAAGTTATTGGAACATCCTGACATTTGAATATTACTGGGTCTGAGGTGTCTCGAATATGTTGTGGGGGAGAGTTCCAGAGAGTGGGGGCGGCGACAGAAAAGGCCCTATCCCCCCAGGTTCGGTGCTTGGTCCTGGGAACGATGAAGAGGTTTGAATTTTCGGAGCGGAGGGCACGTGAAGGGGTGTAGGGGTGGAGCATGTCTTTGAGGTAAGAGGGGGCCTGATTATGGAGCGCTTTGTGGGTGAGTAGAAGGATTTTGAAGTTGATACGGTATGGGATGGGAAGCCAGTGAAGGTTTTGAAGAACAGGGGTGATGTGGTCTCAGGAGCGGGTGTGGGTGAGGAGGCGGACGGCAGAGTTTTGGATGTATTGGAGTCTATTGAGGAGGTTGGAGGTACTAAGGAATTACAATCGTTCAGCCTCGAAATATCAAATGCATTGACTAGGTTTGCAGCATCACCCTGAAATAGAGCGTTGAGACTTGTTTGACGTGTTAGTTAAAAGGCATGCGGTCAAAAATAATTCCAAGGTTCCTCACAGTACTGCTGAACGTCAGGGTGAAGCCATTCACTGTAACTGTAACTTGTGTTTTGACGTGCTTAAAGCCAAATATTTCAGTTTTGTGTGAATTTGGAAGAATAAAATTAAAGGTCATCCATGCTTCAAATTTGACTGTTTTGTTTCTTCATAGATAAATATAGGCGGGTATCATCTGCGTAGTGATGACGGTTTATGCAGCATTTCCTAATAAATATGCCTGAAGAGAGCATGTGCAATGTTAAAAATTAGCACAAAACTCCCAAACGAACTCTTATGTTATTGGAAGATTAATAATTGCCATGAACTAGAACGTATCTGATAAATATGCTTTAAATAGACCTAGTGTAGTTCTTTAATACTAATAAACTGTTCCGGTTGGCGTAGTTATTATTGAGACCAAGCAGGAACTCAGATGATGTTGCCATGAAGCTGCCAGAGATATCCTGAGACAATCCTAAGAATCTGTATACTGGAGATGTTCACAATCAGACCAGGTGACGTCCACCTCAACCTGCAAGTGACACTGTGCTGCTTCCCATAGCGACAGCTGGGCTCACTGTGTCTAAGAGTGAAAATTACATCATGTAAACATTAATAATTGTTTGTTTACACCAGTTATGGAAACTACGGTTGACAAAATTCACTAAGCCCTGATAGGATAAAATCCATTACTACTTCTGTCTCTTTCAAATGAGAATAGAAGCTCACTTTAGCCGCCGCTAATTATGATTTTCACAGTTTAAAATGGCAAATGTTGCAGCGGCAGCCCATATCAGCTCGCTAATTAATGGTAATTCCACAAATAACTCGATGGCAGGTCAAATGAAAACTAGGATTTTACTGGAACTGGGCCAAAAAAAAAAATAATGATCAAAACATAATTAGGGCTTCTATGAAGGGAAGAGGTTGGGTGGAATGATTCTAAACACTTAAGCACTGCTCATTTTCTATGTCCACCTGACAGCCAACATTGTTTTGTAATATTCAAGTTCACGAACATGTTTATTATTGTGGCCAGATGACAGATGTCCTCTAGCCTGAAGTGTTTATTTCAGCCCAAATCATGATCTTCCCCGAAACCAAATGTAACAGCGTGGAGGCACAGAAGCACAATGTCATCCTTCTGATGAGGGGATTTAATTGTAAAACAGGCCGATGTGCAAATATTAATACAACTTACTCCTTTTGTACTTTAATCTGGCCGGCGCGTTGGAGGTGGAATTAGTCATCATAGGACAAAAGGTTTATTTCACTGGACCTTCATTGAAATTTAACGTTTTGTTTAATAGCGACATGAAATTTTAGCCCCCCTCGTGACCTAAAGGTTTAAAGCACTGACCATGTAATTGCAATGTCCCTCACTTGAGATTGGCCGGGGGTCTTTGTTGCATGTAATTCCGAGTCTTTTTCACCCCTCATTTGCCTACAGTCCTCTGTTGTTGTCCCTGTAAAGTTACGGGCGCATTTACTTCTGTCAAGTGAATATTGACTTTGTCTCCCATTCATTTCTTTTGAAGCCAACACAGAAGGACAAACAGGCGTTTCCTATTTTGGTGCAATCTCCTGCCAGCTCTGGCCGACTTGAAACGCAGAATTCACTTCGTTCGCTTCATTCCAGCCAACAGCAACACTGACGCTCTCTGTCGGAAAATGCAGAAGTCATTACTGTAACATATGCCGTCAAACTGTTTAGTAAAATGTTTCACTATTAGACAAAACAGCAGCATCGGTCTTACAGACTGTTTGTAATTCCTCTAATGAAGCTTTCCTGTAACTCACATCAGGCTGATTGTATTCTGTTAAACAAAGGAGAGTTTATTATTAATGGTATAAACTGTATTAAAAACAAACAAACAAAAAACTACTTCATAAATAAATTAAATACAAAATTTAGGCTCCTTGTGGTGCACTGCCACTATTTATTAAAATCTATCTTAATCCTATTTCAAACCTTTTTATTTTTTTCTTCTTTCTTTTTAAATACGACGTTATTGGTAGCTTACCACCACCAGAATGAATGTGTGTGAATGAATAATTGACAGTGTGAAGCGTCTTTGAGTGTCCAGAAAAGCGCTATATAAATCTGATCAATTATTATTATTATTATTGGTACATCATTAGATCTTTTTTTTGTATTAGAGAGGCTGGAATCCAAACATTAAAAAAAAAAAAATGTAAAAAAAAAACTTGGGTGGTTGATTTTTGTATGTCTGTCACATTGCATATATAAAAGAAATACTGTTAAATCCAGAGTTTAAATCAAACATAATGATATATTTGAAGCAACAAAGCCTTGGTTCTGGATTCAGTATGACATCCTGAATATGAAGCCATACAAAAACAAAGTACAGCAAAGACAGTGTTGACTTTTCTTTTCTTTTTTTTTAAACATATTTGGACAAGTAACCTCTTCTTTGAAACAGTGCCGACAGATAAATGTGACACACTCAGACAAATGACTCATAAATTTGACATTTTAACAATTGAAATACCTTTTCTAAAAAAAATCTATAAAAGCAGGTACTCTGCCACATTTATCAAACCTTCAGAGGCAGAAAAATTTGAATCAAGAGGCTGAAGATTAAGTGCCAATGAGTAGACCCTCCTCAGGGAATCGACACGTGGAAACCGTTTTATTTAAACCAGCTGACATCTACGATTCTCTTTGCTGTTGAAATGTGTGGCATCATTATTCCAAAATTTAAAGAGCTCTCTAAGGCCTTCAGAAAAAAACAGTTGTGGATTCCTATGAGACTTTAAAACAATTCCAGCAAAATGGAAATGTTTAATGCAAAAACCATCTCCAAGAACCACAAAAATTTCACCACAGGAACTGCAGGTAATTCTGCAGCTGCTGGGGTTCACATGCTGCATTTAGAGCACACAGAAAGCGATTGCATAAATGTGACCTGCATAGGAGGCATGCCAGGAGGAAAAAAAAGGGTCTTTTCTGTCCAAAAAGAGCATTAGCCAACCTGTGAACATACAGGCAAAGAGCAGGCCTTTTGGAATAAAACGCTCTAACCAACTGTGAAGCATGGTGGTGCAAATGTTATGGTTCGGGGTTGCTTCGCTGCCTCAGGGACTGGGCAGCTTGCAGACATTGATTCAACTATGAATTCTGCATCATATCAAAGAGTGCTTGAAGATAATGTGATGCCCACACTAGCAAATCCACAGACTGACTCAAAAAGAAGATATGGAGGGCTATGGTTTACAGTCAAAAGAAAAAAAAAAGCCTGATTTGAATTCCAGCGAAATGTTCGGTGGGGGGATTTGAAATGAGCAGAACATGCAATGAAACCATCAAATATCTTGCAACTGAAGGAATTTTGGATGAAACAGTGGGAAAACTTTCTGTATGTCACAGGCTGGTGGAGAAGAATGCAAAATGCGTGCAAGATGTTGTTTTTTGATAAAGTGGGCAATTCTAGCATCTGATACCAAAGGTGTAGCTACTGTTTCACCAAACAATATCACATCTGTTGATATTCATTAAATTATTTAAAATGTAAATTCTTCTGTTGCTCAAGTCTGTCACCTCTATCTGCACACACGCTGCTTCAAAGACGATCAAATGTTTGCTGCTTGTCTAAATACGTTTTTGAAAAGCCAACAATTTCCATTTACTTCTGCGTGTGACACAGGAACTCTTTCATATTTTCATGCTTGTGAATAAGCCTTTCAAAATAATGGTATGCTAATCAATATAAACAAAGAAGAAACTAAAATAATAATGTGAACACAGTGTGTTCTGTCAGCATCCAGCCTCTAACAAGACACATTTATGGATCTCAACATCTGACAGCTTAATAGAGAAAGGAAATAATACCGGATCCTTCTTCAGTAATAGAATTCACTGCCTTTTCTCTTCATCTTAATGCAATTTGGTGTTTCAATCAAAGAAAATGCATTCAAAACAATAACTGAATACTCAGACACTCAGACGAGGAAAGGAAAAAGCCACTTTTAATCAATTCAACCCGCTGATGAGACAGCAGCTCTGAGTGTCTGTGTTTTTTTTTTCTTCTTCAAAAACCTTTTTAAAACCTATTTTCATATTCGCAGCCATCATTCTCAAGTTATGATAACATGTTATTCATCAGCCTCTTGTCTGATTTATGAAGATGTCGCGACTGTGGCACTCAGGTATTCCACAGAAGCAAAAAGAGAGATCAGTCAGATTTTAAATGATAATTAAAAACTGAGGCAGAAAATTAAACTCGGTACCCTAAGTGTCTTTTCAGAAACCTCCATTAGGCTCTTTTAGTTCAGTGTTGACCCAGTCGAGACACGAGGATTGGATTTATTAAATGAACATAAATATGCACAGAGTTGAAATGTAGCGACTCCGACCTGGAAATGCTTGAGATCAGCAGTGAGGATATTGGGGCCTGAGAGTAATTAAACTTGCTTTACGTACAGAATAGGTGAGTGAAATTTGCTATAAGAGCTGAGCACCAGCTGCCATGAGGCCATTTGCTAACAAAGCACCCTCGACGTTTGCAGAGCCTGTAAATGTATAAATCCAACCCCGGCGTGCACCTGATTTGCAGCGACAGGCTTATGTAAGGAGCGGATAATTATTTTATTTAAGCATATTATCGCAAAAAAACTCCCAGCCTGGAGCAGACAATATCGTCTTCTAAAGTGGGTGCAGATAAGCAGCAGATGGCTATCGGTGCATAGATATACAGTGCGAGTGGAGAAAAAGCAACACTGACTTTCCAGTGAACTTCAGCGATTTAGCGCTTTAATTCAGTAAGTAAGTGAGTAATGAGACTTGACAATTTTAAAAAAGATCGGTCAGGATGCTGGGTAACTTCAATACGAGCTCCAAAGGCACCAAATCCTGCACTCACCAGCGTTTTGTCCAGTTGTTCCCAGTTTTGTAATACACATTTCAAACTTGGGGCTGCAAGGTGGTGCAGTTGGTAGCACTGTTGCCTCGCAGCAAGAAGGTTGCCGGTTCGTGTCCCGGTGGGGGCATCGGGATCCTTCTGCGTGGAGTCTGCATGTTCTCCCCGTGCAGCGTGGGTTCTCTCCGGGTTCTCCGGCTTCCTCCCACACAGTCCAAAAACATGTTGAGGTTAATTGGTGATTCTAAATTGTCCGTAGGTGTGAATGTGAGTGTGCTTGGTTGTCTGTCTCTAAGTGTAGCCCTGTGATAGACTGGTTACCTGTCCAGGTGTCCCCTGCCTTCACCCTGAGTCGGCTGGGATAGGCTCCAGCCCCCCATGACCCTAGTGAGGATGGAGCGGTGTATAGACAATGGATGGATGGATGGACATTTCAAACTTCACACAAACTTAGTGACAAATGCAGCAATAAATCTCTGCTTTTGCTTCGTTTTGATAAGATTTACTTGATCACATATAGCGATCCTCACGTTAAAAATAAATCTCCATGTTGGTATTTGTGGCTAAACAGAACAAATGCACACAATTGTAGCATTAAAAAACAATCACTCAGAAGCCAAAACGTCCCCCACAAGCACATCTGTGGGAGAGAAATAAAAAAAAAAGCAGCCTCGTAGGATATCAACAAGCACGCAAACACACAATGTGGTTTGTGGAAGGAAACAATCTGAAGGATTACTGGGATGAGGACAATGAGAAGCCTTCTCCTTTGGTGCTCACTTAAGCACATGTTGTATATGTGACACTCAGTCATACATACAGCACGTGGTCTGTACACTCCATACAGGAGAGTGTTTTATTTTATATGCTGCTTGAACTCTTAGCTGGTATTGAGTTTTTGGCTTTAATACTTTATGTTAATACTAAAGCAGCTGCGTCTGTGGTTATTAATTTTATTGGAAGCCGCTCTGTATCTTTGCGCTCCAGTTATTATGAAGATTTGATGACCTGAGATAATAAAGCACCTGTCCAGCCGCTACAACAGAGGTGAGCTCACCCCGTGCAAGATCTCTCAAATGTCAAATGATTCATAATTCAATTACCTTTGAGTAATTGCATTATTTCTGAGCTGACAGTATTTTCTCTTAGGAACAATTGCAAAAAAAATAAACTTTCAGAAGACTACATTGAAAATACAAACTCCACAAAACACCTGTGGTCACTGACACACGAGAACCTACGATCACTGAAGCAAAATGAAGCACATTAGTGATTGCAATTATTCAAACTGCATGAACAAGGTTATGAAATGACCTGTGAACATCGTCTGTTTTACATCCACGGGCTGTGTCTGTCTGTATGACAGCGTCACGGCTCCACATGGAAGCGAATTACCGATTTAAAGACTTCACAAAGATGGAAAAAAAACGATCAGCGAGTGAGTTAAAATCAGTAAAAACGCAGCAGCAGCAATCAGGAGGTGTAGAATGAGCCATAGAACCACTAATCAGAGTCGCAGTGGTCGTCCTCCTGAAATGATGCCACAGACAGTGCACTAATTGCACCGTCTAGCTCTGGGAGACAATAGAGGTCAGAGTTTTTGTGTAACGGCTCGCTGTGAAGGACGGTGCATAACATCGAGCTAAGGACAGTGGTCAAGTAGCAAAATGTACAATAAAAAGCTGCAGCATTAAACATTGTTAAAGATCATGTAAAAAACGCCTGATTAACGCTGGCATGGAGATGTTTGGTGTGAACCTGGCCAGGACGACTACAGTGAACGCACAGTCCCGACAGCGGAGCACGGAGGCGGGAGTGCGACTATGTAGGGCTGCGTGGGGATGATATTTAGAGATGCACCACCAATGTCTGCGGACAAACCAAAATGCTGACTGACAAGACGACTCCCAGTCTGCAGGAGTTTGGCATAAGAGGAATATTAGAGCATAGAGATAACAATCCGAAGCACGCTGCCAAAATTACACAAGAGCTTCTGAGGTAGGCAGGTAAGAAAGGTAGAGCAACACAACCCCTCCAGCAAGGAACGGCCGAAAATAAAATAGTCTCTGAAGGATGATAGAACATCTCGCTAGATATTTGTGGAACGCTGGTATCCTCCATGCCGGGGAGGATTCATCAGAAATAAAGGTGGACATACACAGTGTTGGAAAAATAAAAGATAATGAAAACTTGTTGCTTTAAGTTCCTCCTGTGGGGCTTGTGTTTTCAATACAGCAAATCTACTGTTAGTTCTTCACTTTACATGATAGCAAATTCCCTCCAGTTCAACAACATGCGATGACTGTAAGGTGACACAAATCATATGATACTGAAGTGGTTTTGCACAGGGGTGCACTGGCTTCTGTTGTACACGGTAATTACTCTATTAAAAACTAATACATCATTAGTTTAAATGCTCACAAACAGCAAGTCGCAAATACAAACATCTAAAACATGCATAAAGTGATGACGCTCGGTAGGAAATGGTGAAATTGCAGATATTTCTACAAATTGGATTATGAACAATCAAATAAAAAGAAATAAAAGGTATTTGATGTGCGAGGCAGGTGGGCTCACCATCAGCACATTTGCACCTGGTGTGTTTTAAAACATCTGTCAGTGCAATTTAAAAACCTAAAATGCATAATTGGATTTGCTCTTTATGAAACACACTCTCCAAAATGCATATTCTGCATCGGAAAAATACCAAATGTCAAAATGTGACAAAAGCTGCTGCTAAGAGAAAACGCGACAAAGTGATGAGTCCAACCTCCTTCTGTGCTGTTGACGTGATCACGGCTGAACCCTCTCACTGTCGAGCACGTCCAGCTTCATTTATCAATGCAAATAACTCGACCCGTCACACAAACGCTCCTCACAAACGTGGCGTGTGCACTTAACTGGACTGCTTCCTCTGCACACACTGAGCTGGGAAATGCAGCTTAATCTTCTCCAAGGCTGTAGTGTATCCCACCAGTCATCTTGGCCCCCATGCAGGGCATGTGATTGAACTCTCCTGGGCGCATGTGAGGTGCAAGAAGCATGGAGCGCCAAGGTCCAGAAGCCACCCTGCGGCCTCCAGACAAGCAGGGCGCAGGTTAATGAAAACATCAAACAACTCCCCGTGGAGCCCAGATGAATAGAAAGCTGCCAGGACGATCAAGGCCCCCCTCAGGACCGGGGCCTAAAAAATGATCCAAACAAACAATAATCTGGCATTCAAGTAAACACAAACAGCACATTTGCAGAGGACATATAGTACACTGCACTTCATCTTTTTTATGCTCTCACACAAATGGGAATCTCCCTAATGAAATTATTTCCCACCTCGCTTTTTCAAAGATAAAAGATTTCGTTCTACCTCGGAGGATGAAATGTTTGGTGGGCTTTTCATGCAAATGTCCATAAATAAATATCATCCTATTCTGACTTTTCAGTCCATTATCTCCAGCATCTCATTTTCCAGAGAGTGGGTGCATTTGTACAAAAAACGCTAAAAGTTGAAATGGAAGAAAAATATCTGCTTTACTTTTTTTCTTCTTTTTGTCTGTGCCATTTTAATTGTGATCCACATGCAGTTAGTGGATATTACAGAAGACATTTCAATGACTGTAATGCCTTGAATTATACCTCCTGAATGTCCACCCACCATATCTGCTCCACTTAATGCGAGAGTGTGTCAAAGCTTTAGCTACAGTCATTTGCACTACTTGTAGAGCACGTGTGCAGTAATGAACATTATGTGAAGTGCTGTGTACACTTTATGATGTGGAGAAGTGGGAAATAGGCAGTATTAAAATCTGACTGCTCTCTCTTGATAAGACCATTTTTAAAAATAGAGCAGACAACAGTACAACGGCTGACATTTCTCCTCAATCTTTGTTTTTGTCTTTAAAATCACTTTGTAATATTTAACCATTTCCACCCTGACTGTCTCTGGACCAGGACCAACTCAAATCTGTTCAGTAAACTCAGTCGGGCGTATTTAATGAAAACCCCAACTCTGTGATTAAAATGGCTTTATATATCAAATCTAGGAGAATTGCACTTAATAGGTTTTAGAACAGGTTCAATAATAACAATGTCACTGACTCATTGTTATCTGGAAGTTATTTATTCCCTCATCTAGACAGGAGTAAAAAAAAAAAAAAGCAAAGTTTTTCACATTTTCAAATAACGTCTCTTATCCATTGAGCCCAAAGTTATTTATTTCAGCCTTACAGTTGTAAAGCTGCTGAATTTAGAGATGCTTTTTGCAGGTGGAGATTTAAAAAAGAAAAAAAAAATAGCCTGAGGTTTAAAGAATAAGCCTTCTTTAACACAATTACTGCACAATTGACTCCTGCAGTCTTTTAATCAAGAGGCAATATTTCTCTCTGCGAGAAAAAAAGACCAAAGAAATTTCTTTCTTTTGCTTTTTTCACCGCCGCTCTGTGTCTAGCTTCTGCACTGGTATCGTTACCTTTTGTCTTGTTGCATGTAGTTTCCATGCTATATGCGAGGAAGGTGTGATATTTGGATTTAAAAAAAAAATCTGCCCATACCCGAAACTACAAAAAAGCATCATAGCAACAAAAAGCCCT
>NW_007578273.1:300834-325685 GCF_000690725.1 Stegastes partitus
CCATGACCTGCTGCTTCCTGCTTCCAAACACAACTTGTGACTCTTCACTTGTTGCCTAATTGCAACAAGATGATTAAAGTTAATCATTTTACCTGCTACCTGCTCAGTGTTGTGGCTGATACCACGCACTCTTTTTCTTGACCTTTTTACTAATTTTGTGAGTTTTTTATTTTTTTTAAAGTCTGCTTGAGCACAATTATGTGCATTTGTGCTCTGATTATATCACTTTAACTTTGCGTACAGACCCAAAACCACTTTGCAGCTCTGAGTTTGTTTCATGAAACAGAAGAATGTACAATTACATTTCAATCAAAGCGTTTGATAAGGAGTCAGTTGTACTTCATCGGCACGCATGGGGATGAAAGAATGGCATGAAAGGAGGCTGACTGTTGCTCTGATGAAGCTTCGGTTGAACAAATGCATCAGGTTAACCTGCTAAAAGCAAACCGAGGAGTCCTGCTGTCCGTGATATGTTTTTCTTTTCATCGAGGAATGTAGTTATACGTGCAATCCGAAGTGAAGAAGAAGGACACCACATCAAAATTTCAACATCCGTCTCCCTTTTTTCCACAGTTAATATTAAATGTGTCTCCCATTAATATGCAACACACATTTTCTGTCTGTTGCATTTTCAAAAAGCTCCATCGACTGGTGAAATTCTGTCCATAAAGTCTCCGTAAATGATTATCACTGTGAAGATAATATCATTTCACTTTTTTTTCTCCATCCTTCCGACTCGGCGGTGACACGAGGTCGCTTAGCGAGATTGTTACGAGACGGATTCTGTGGAAGCGCAGAAACAGCCACTGTTGATGTTCACATTCTCAAAGCGTGGATTATCACTTTCACCTTGTGGCGGCACCTCGGGGACAATTTCCCGCTGCCCTTTGTGGTTATTGGTCACCGCAGATTGTATCTTTTCATTCGACTAAGTGGAAGTCAGCTTACTTCAGACCCCCTCAGCTAAAAGGGAGAAAGTGGAGTTATGTGAGCAAAAAAAAAATCCCCTATAAAACATAAATCAATCGTGCAGCACTCCTGTAGGACACCTTGCTTTTTCTTAATTATTCCTATTAGCAGCTGGAGCATCTAAAGCATGTATCACTGTCTTTGGAATCGACTCGGCAGATTGACCGGGACGTGAGGAGTGACTTCTAATAGCATGTGGAGGCTGTTTCTAGAGGGAGAAACCCAAATGGGATGATATTCATCCACGCCAAAGCCTTAAGAAGTCTTTCTAATTCCTGAAATTAAGAGGAGTTTGCCATGAATAAAGCATGAAAGCGTAATCAATACTCTTGTTGTCATTTTCGAGAGCCTTCCCCTCCTCGTCAATATGAAGTGTTGGTTAATACAGACAAACCAGACACACCTGATACCACCTCAGAGATTCGTTTTATGGCCGGAGAGGACAACAAGCGCATGACGTCTCTTTCTCCATTCTGGTCAATGATCCTTACTCATGTGGAGAACGGCAATCAATAGGAAAACAGACGCTTCCATTTCCAGTAGTGACTGCAAGATTTATTCGGTTAATTAGCTGGAAGAAAAGAAAAACAATAAAAGATGCAATCAGGCGCTGCTCGTCCTCACATTCTCTCTCTATTACATCAAAGACTTCATAATTATCTGCAAGCTTTCCGCGTGGCGAATGCATATAAACATTGGATAATGATGATGAAAGATAGGAAGACGTGGCCGAGATGTATCTCTTTAATAACAGTCAAAAGATGCGGTTTTATATGCAGATTGTGATCAAAACGAGCTGATAGTTACATCAATGCCTTCGCCGTGCTGATAGCGAGTAACGATGACCGCACACGGCACGTCTGTGGCTGGATTAAGAAGCCAACTACTTATAGAAAGAAAAAACTGTCATTTTTCATTTTGCAATTTCATAATTGTTGGCAAGTGTTTTGTGTTTTGCAGAGAGGATTATTTTCATAATTTAATTTTCAGATAAACGTGGTCAGTGCAGCTGACACTGAAAGTTATAGGATTATCTTCAGGATTATTTCATGCTAATCCCTTTTAGCTGTGAAATCATAATGCAAATAAATGACAAAAATAAATAAAAATAAGCCCTATACATGTGTATATATATATACATCAGGAATAGCTGACTTGTCTTAAAAGTACAAAACGCTGGCCAGGTTGGGAACAATGGTTTACCCACTGCAGCTGCAAATTAGGACTTTGATGGCAAAAATAGGTGAATGAATAAATAAAGAGTGACTAAAAATATAACAAAATGATTGTAGAGCATTTAACAAGAGTGCAAAACAATTGATTGCGTCAGACATGCATGTTGCCAAAATTATTGAGGGTGTTTACTCGTCTGTGGTTCATGTGTGCCGGTCTTTAGGTTTAATCCGAGCTTTACAGAAGAAGACTGAGCGGACAAAAAATGTTTAACAGGAGATTACAGGAAATTACCATCTCTTTTCAAAACCTAAACATTGGTTTCTTTTCCTCAATTGTTCCCAAAAGTTGGCCAAATCAGATCAGAATAGTTAATTTGGAGAAATAGTTCACCTCAGCTGCACCCAAATGTTGTTTCAAAAACCCTCTTCAGTGCCCATATGGGGTTTTTTTTGGGTTTTTTTAGACATCCATAAGTGAAATAAGCTGTCAGCACCATGACTGGGCATTTCTGCATTGAAACTACAGTGTGCTGATGACAGATTCAAAACATGGATTAAGATTTCTGGGCTTTCACATGTGCCAAACCTAAAGCTGGGCTCCCACTACACCAACTTCACCCTCCAGACAGTCTGGCAAAATCTGAAGTAAAAATTTGTCCGAGGTTACTTGGTAAGATGAGGGCTTCACAAATCAAAACTGCTCACAGACTCATTGGCACCACTAGATATTATAATACTAATTATTATTTATAAGTTACAATTGGGATGGTTGTGATTATCACTCTGGTGCCTGGAGCAGCAGATGGTGTTGCCTTCGCCAAAAAAACAGACAACCCTTGTTGACCTCGTCTTCTCGACTATTTTTTTTGCGTCCAGACTTAATCAGCCTTCTGCTTTTGTTTTTTTTTTCACTCCCTGCAAAGTGTCATCATCGCTACAACAAGTTGTTGCACCAAAAGTCTCCGTTTTGTTTCAGTCTGTTTCCCCCGTGAGACCTCGTGAGGTGGTGCGCTGCTCCCTCCATCATCTCAATATCTCTTACAGCGTGATCCTTGTTTTTTAAATCTTGTAGCATGTCTGAGATTACAGCGGGAGAATAGTTGTTTCTCCTTATGTGTGCGATGCATTTCAAAATCTGTTTGGATTCCTGTAGTGTGATCCCAGCTCAAGGAACCGGCTTAGGTTGCAGGGTGGGGTTCTCTGTATCAGTCATCTCATTGAAGCCAGTAGTAAAGGGTGAGTGGGGCACAAACTTCACAGATCAGCACATTCTAGAGGAAGCAACAGAGTAGAGTTACATTTGGAGGCAGGAAGGGATTATGTTCATTGAAAACACTTCTATAACGGATGATGAGTTTGTGGGTTAAATCAAAAGCCATTTAAAGCTAAATATGGCAGTAAAATAAAACATATTACAATCACAAGCTTCTCAGTCTGCGTCCCGGGCTTGTGTGGCTCAACTTGACTGCAGCGGCACACATCTCTACGCCGTGACAGGCCTCTCTGGAGGAGTGTTTGCATCTCGTATAGCACCAAGGTGACTTCTGCTGTGTGCCGCTACGCTGAATGCAACCCTGTGATAAGATAAGAGAGGGGCATAGAGTTACTGCCCCAGAGATACAAGCTAAAGAGGAACAAGCTTAGTAAGCACAGCACTTATAGGTCCTATCTAATGTGTGCGCGAGAATTTATTGTGGTGTCAGTCTATTCATAGGTTTTAGACAGTCCTCAGGTCCGTTTGAGATTGAGAGCCGGCGGCATAATGTGGTGTCAGTCAAAAGTGTTGGCTTGGTTGGAAAACAGTGCAACTTTTTTTAGATGCTTTAACTTCAAACTTTACACGCACAAAGCGAATTAAATCACACAAATAGTTGTTATTAATGATTATAGCTGACGGACATGAATTCCAAAGCACTTAGAGCGGCTGAGCTGGAGGTTTATGTATCGCTAAGTGCTGACAGGGAGATAGACGCAAATCTTTTCCGCGTCCCTCAAGACACGGGCGCATAAATAAAATATATGCACGGGGAGAGCAGACTTTTCTGATGCCTTCTCCAACAGTAGTAATTTTCTTACAGTCCCTGATATCGCTAAAGTGCCAATAAACAAGTGCAGACGGCGGCTCCGTTTCGCAATCTACTATATTTGTATTCAAGTACGTTTACCGTTTTGATGCTAAGCACCACACAACACTTCAGTAAAGTAGTTTTAAACGTTTGGGATGACGGCCTGGTTCTCCGAGGCTCGGTGTGAAACTGATGGCACAAAGACCGAAGAGATGATTTATATAAACACATGGTTTGCCACTCATCAGTTTGGTATGTAACATGGAAATGACTGCTTCAAACTAACTTGAGAGAGAGGCGGCAATTTCGACAAAACAGAACTCACTTCAGTCCAAGAACAGTAAATCAGGGGGTTTGAAAGACGGTTTGTTGCCTCATCTTCTCTCATCTCCTCCCACTGTTCTGACAATTTTCCTTAAATTCACAAGAATCAGAAGGACCGAAAGCAGGAGTAGCCGCGCCGGCGTTCTGCTTTTACAGTAGCGAGCTAATGCTCAGAAAGCACAGTTTGAATCATAAAAAAGGCTGAAGGGGGTTTCATCTTTAGACCCCCCTGGACGCCTCAGAAATCAAAGCTGAAGCAACGCTGCACACTCATATCGCTGTCGTTGTACTGAAAAGGCAGGAGTCCGCTCTAAAGTTGGATTCTGTGGCCTGCCGTGGCTGGATGTAATTTTCAGCCACGCAGCAGGAGGTGATTGGTACTATGGCCGCTCTTGGACGGAACAGGCGAGCGTCTGCCAGACAGCAAGAATATTGCTCACAATTGCCAGCAGTACGGCACAACTGTGTCACCGGGTGTCAGCGCAAAGTGTCAGCGGTCAATAAGCCATCTGTCTCTAAACCAGAGCTTCCTCCTTTTGTATCATGAAACAGTTTGCTCTTATGCTGAACATTGTGTTTGGGATGAAAAAATTAAAAATCACACAATTTGTCCTAGTTGGAGTCAAGAGCTGGGTCGGTCTGCGCGAGTGCAGATTTGTATTAGCATGACAGACTGCACTGACAGGCTGTTATTAATGAAATTAATTAAATGAAAAGCAGGCTACCCAGGTGTTTTGGTGAAATTTGATCATGTTTGAAGGGTTTGTTGAAACTGCACCTACTACACAACCCTGAGGATTGTGTGGCTGCTGTGTAATCCCTTTTTTTGGCTGCTTCCTCTCCGAACAAAACAACTATAATAAATGGATCACAGCAATAGAAAAAAAAAAAAATCATCAATAAAAATATTGTGATTCTTCTTTTGTTATCAGAAGGAAGAAAAAAATAAAATGTTCTTTTTTTTTTTATCCCTGTAGCTGTAAGAAGTCCTACGAATGAAATTGCCTCGCAGCACTTTCTACCCATCTGGAACTTGTTAATGTAACTCTAAAGTAATGACTGTCTCGGTCTGCATCTGCTTGTTTCTCTGTCTGTCTGTCAGAGGTGTTATTGCAGACATCTCAGATGCAATTTTGAGATACCTTGGGAGCATGATGCATCTCCTCGCTGCGTTTCTGGCATTTTCAACATTACACTGACGAGCCCAGAGAGGCTGCTTTTACAGGTATAAGCAAGGTGACACATTTGTTAGTGTTCGCTCCAGAAGGGCTTTGCATCAGTCAAGAGGGGTGACATGTTTTGAGAGCAAAGAGAGCAGAGAGGGAAAGTGTGCTGACAGGTTTTATGCAAAAAAACCTCAGGTCAACATATACTGTGACATCTTTGCGTATCAACTTGCAAATGTTTCCACCTGTTCAGACGTTCAGTTTGATGCCAGTCTACCGGTGTGTATATATAGGGGTTGCTTCAATGATCCCGATTTGTGGCGACTTTTCTTTCACAGCAAAAGAGAAACGTATAAAAATGCTACATGGCTGCAAACCATAATGCAAACTAACAAAGCCAGTGCAACTTAAAACATCGAGGTTCTGTCCGAAATCACCCACGACATCCTACGTAGTGTGCTGTATGGGGTGTTCGCCGTTTTGTAGTGCTGTCAGAATGTTAAGTTGCAAATGTTACACCCTCTATTGTGCATTCAAAATATCCCACAATGCACCGTAAAAAGCACAGCCGACGGTCACTAACAAAGCAATGTGCACCATCATGCATTGCACGAAAGGAAATTCAAACTAGACGAACGAGAGCGTGAAAACTTGTCATAAAATGTAAGTAATTTCCCTTTTATGTTTTCCATGCATCCATTATCTATACACCGCTTAATCCTCACTAGGGTCGCGGGGGGCTGGAGTCTATCCCAGCTGACTCAGAGTGAAGGCAGGTTCACCTGGACAGGTAACCAGTCTATCACAGGGCTACACTTAGAGACAGACAACCAAACACACTCACATTCACACCTACGGACAATTTACAATCACCAATTAACCAGAGAACCCGGAGAGAACCCACGCTGCACGGGGAGAACATGCAAACTCCACGCAGAAAGATCCCGGTGCCCCCACCGGGATGCAAACTGGCAACCTTCTTGCTGCGAGGCAACAGTGTTAACCACTGCCCCACCCTGCAGCCCCTTTATGTTTTGTTAAATTTTACCTGTTTCTTACTTAGTATTACTTAGTGTGAATTTGATGTGTTTGCACCGATCAGGTTTATGTAGATCTTTTCTAGACACTCAAAGACGCTTTATTCACTTTATTCCGGTGGTGGTAAGCCGTGGTTGCCATTCTATGCCTACGGCCCCTCCGACCACCACCTCAAACAATCCATCCATGCACGGTGGGTGAAGTGTCCAAGGACACGACGACCATGACACAGGCTACAAGGCGGAATCGAACCGCCGACCTTCCGATCACTGACCAACTCGTTCTACCACCTGAGCCTCAGCCGCCCCACTACGCTGTCACAGCACAAATCGTGGTTAGCGAGTGTCCGAAATGTCACATTGCCGAGGTGCTCACAATATAGTTAACTCATAGACTGTATAAAAGATGGACGTAGCAACCGGCCCTGAAAAATGAAGCCAACCCGGAAGTGTCAAAAACCTGCACTATCACTACGTCCACTAGCTGCTGGCTCCAAAAAGCCCTGGCTCCCATAGACTGGAATTGGAAAAGAAGTGATCACAGATCACGAAATACCGCATTCCTACAGCTCAGGATATTTTTTTAAAATTGGTTTTCATGGTCAAATCCAGAGATCAGGTTCCCAATCTGAAAATAAATCAATACTGTATTTCTAAAAAATCGTCAACATGTTGCGGGACAAGGGGCGTGGCTGGCTTGATTGACAGTCGGCAGCGACCATACAGACGAAGCGAGCAGAAGGCGGTAAATGTGGGCGGGGCAGAGAGGGCCCGCCTCTCAATCCGTCTGACCAATCGCTGCTCCTATGGCTCCGCCCCCCTCCCACGATTTTTGCGTCACTGGCTCCAAAAATCCAAGATGTCAACCAGGAAGTAGCAAAACCCTGGCTTCATTTTCTCAGTGCAGAAACCAACGGGTGACTTCACGGTAGCTACGTCCATCTTTTATACAGTCTATGAGTTAACTACATAGTGGCCCCTATATCGTGAGCAGGGAGTGAGTGGATAAGTTCGGACACAGCCTGAGACACAATTTGTTGCACAATAAGATGATGTAAAACCACTAGAAAGCGTGACAGCACCACTCCTGTTGCGTTATTAGTGGATTTTATGAGTCAGTGTCAGAAAAGCAGGTACCTGTGTTCACATCCTCCAAGTCAACAAACACCATGAAGGCAAACTTCCCAACCCCTTGATGTGTAGATTCTGTTTTTTGCGGTGGGTGAATAATCTCTACAGTCATCAACCTCTTATTTGCACAGCCGAGTCAGACTCCCACAGCCGCACAGCTGCCGAGCTTTCCTAAATCAACAAGTCGATTGCTGTGATATTAGCGTTATTGTTTCTCGGTATGCGCAGGTGCTGCTACAAAATGACGCTGTCACAGCACATGCACCAATTGTACATTATCTATATTAAATATCTTTCACATCTTGAGGAACTATGCGCTTCCACCAGATATAAAAGAGTGAGCAGCTGGCAGGCGTATTCTCTTTGAGCGGCATTACTCACTGGTAATGCTTTGCCACTGTGGTAAAGCCGGTGAAGTACTCTGTTTGACAAGGACAGACACACACACATAACCTCTTGGCTCAAATTTATTTTCCTTTGACTCAAACGAGTGCTGCGACGTGTGCGTAATCACAGATCAGAAAGTCTGTCTTTGACTTATTTCACATAAAAAAGGCTGTGTTAATGCATTATACAGCTACTTCGAGCTACTGTGCTTTTAGTGATTCTTCTCAGTTTCTCTAGTTAATTATTGATCTGAGCAGTGTTTAGATCCGTGAATAATTAACATGCCAATGTTGTGGCTGTCGGAGTGAGAGCGATCACAGCCATGTGTCAAAACAATATTGAGAGAAGTGTTAAATTATGCAGGATTGCACTCAAGTTCATTTAAAGTATACAACCGAAATGAGTATAGCCCTCTGCAGTATCGCCGAAATGTCAGATGAGTCCGAATCGTATCACAGCGGCACAATAATTACACTAAGTTGACAAGTCGAGTACTTCTTCTTATTAGCAACAAAAAACAAGACCTTAGGAAGACAATATTGACAATACAAACCCCATAGTGGAGAAATCCGGGACACTAAAAAGAATATTATTGCACACGATATAACTAAATGAAGCATTGACTGCATTCACACATGATCAGACAACTGTGTTTTTTTAAGCACAGTAAGAAATATGAAATAAAATATAGTAAAAAAGAACGTATGTGCAAATATAACCTATGCAGACAGTAATATAATACAGTAACAGTAATATATTGGTGTAAAGACAGCTTATTTGGAGTATTAGGAACACAATAAAAACATCTGGATGTTGCACTCTGCTGGACATTTATGAAAATTTAATGGCTTATAATAGTGCAGACGAGAAGCAGATGCATGTTCAGACATGCACAGCTTCAGTATATCAATAGATTCAATTAAAAAGGTGCAAAGAGGAGAAGATGCAAACATGCAGATTCTGTAAATGTATCAGCAAGTAAATTGGTGATAGACACCGAGGTCGGCTAGTGTCAGCGTTTGGCAGTTCCACTTAGCCCACCTGCATGAGCACAGCTATGAATCTGAGCTTCCTCGGTCTAGAATGTGCCGTCTGCATTTCTGCATCCTGGTTCACGTGGAAAAGAATTGCCAGAGAACTGAAAAGCCGAGTGCGACACTTCACAAAGATGGAAAAGGATCCAGGAAGGACATTGCATAACATCAACCTTCATGGACAGCAGCCGAGAACCCTTGCTGGCTCTTTGGCACAAAACTGCTAGAATAAACCTTGCTAAAGCCCATAGAAGAAAAAAAAACAAAAAAACAACCTGATGAATATTTGGAATACGTTCTTTGCTTGCCTTGGACGACCACAGTGAATGCATAATCCTGACATTGAAGCACACAGAGGTGGGAGTGTGATGATATAACATCTAACAAGATGACACACACACACACACAAAGAGGGAAACGTATGACCCGGCCGAGTGTGTGTGTTGCCTGATGTGGATCCAATGGAACAACTTTGAAGCATTTGGAAGAGAAAAAAGAAAAACTTCATCCGTATGAAGTATTTTCGTATCAGTAATGAAAGCTGTGCGGTTTGTTTTTGCAATATAGTAAACAACAGTTTTCCATTTCACAGAACAAATACATTTATAGGTAATGCAGTGACGACAATGTTGAATCATCTGACAGCTGAGTGACACTGCACTCACATCCGTTGTGTGTTGTAAGTGTCCTCTGACCAGGTTCTTGTGTGTCAGTAAAATGCACAACACAACGAAACACAACGTGAGCATCATTAACCGTGAAAAAGCAACATTTCAAAACAATATTCACTTTCTTGTACCGTATTTTCTGGACTATAAGTCGCAGTTTTTTTCATAGTTTGGCCGGGGGTGTGACTTCTACTCTGGAGCGACTTATGTGTGAAATTATTAACACATTATTACTAAAAGCTAGGTGGCCACAGCTAGAGGAACGAGTTCACACATCGGTGCTTCAACACCGTGCTGCCGCCGGGAGAATGAGGCGTGCAACTTTCCTGGAAGTCGTTGGATGGATCGACAAAGGATGACAACCGAAACCATTCTGTCAGGATTCAGAAAGGCTGGAATAACTGGAACTGCAACTGACGATGAGTCTGACGTAAGCGACGTAGAAGAGGAAGCGCCTCCGGAGTTAGCGGAGTTGTTTAAAAGTGACACCGAGGATGAAGATTTAATTGGATTTTAGTTATTTGGAGTGACACGGATGGTTTGGTGAACTTCTTAGCATGTTATTTATGCTATAGTTATCTGAATAACTCTTAGTATGTTATGTTAACATACCAGGCACGTTCTCAGTTGTGTCATGTAACGTAAGCATACCATACGATTATTCAGCCTGTTGTTGCCTCTACTCTATTTTTATTTTAAATTGCCTTTCAAGATGACATGTCTGTTCTTGGTGTTGGATTTTATCAAATAAATTTCCCCCAAAAATGCGACTTATACTCCAGTGCGACTTATATATCTTTTTTCCTTCTTTATTATGCATTTTATGGCCGGTGCGACTTATAGTCCGGAAAATACGGTAGTATTGTAACACCTTTGAAAAAGATGCACAAACACAAATCACGCCTCTTCATTTTAATATACGAATACATTTTCTCCAGATCTTACAACAACTTGTACGTTTTGAAACGCAGCCAAATATCGATTTTTAGTTGTTTTCCTCCTTTAACGGCGACCTGTTATTCATTTCCAGCTCTACATTTTTTTAATCNGAGAGAGGAGTCAGAGATGTTCATCCTTCTTTCCTCGTGGATATTCGGGAATAAACACGTTTCACAGCAGTTTGCCGGTTGCCAGGCCTGCTGGTTGTTGGCTGCACAGATGTCTGAGTGAAGGGAGCAGGAGCGAGGCAAGGAGACTGTCAGCCCAACCACCTAACTCGACACGCTGACATATGGACTGCCTGTCAATTGCAATTATTAATTTGATATTTCCCAGCCCCGGGAGCACGGCACAACATGCTGCCCGGAGCCAGTATAATCAAATTACCAGAGCAAAAGTAATGGCTGGCCATCCACCACTGCCTCCCCTGACTCAACTTTTAATTCTGCCACGCTGGCTCTGAGGGTAGAAAACAGGATATATTTAAATTGATATCTCCTCCAGAAGGGTGTGTTTTCTGCCTGCTCGGTGGGACGGATACGCACTTTGTTTTGGGTGCAGTAACTTTTACTTTAGGGATGGATTTTGCAGTTGAATAAAATTTAGAAAGAATGAGATTCCTAGATGGCTCCACTTAATTCTCTCGCCTTCTAATATTCAGGGGGAAAAAAACTGCACAGCCGAAGCATCGATATCACTTTTATTTGTTGCTGTTCCTCCTCATGCTTCTCCACAATACCCCGCAGAATCAAGTGTTCAATAAGTCCGAGAAACTTGATTGTTGCAGCGGTTTTCATAACAAAGTTACAGGATTTGGTTTTCTTTTACAAACTGTACAATATCAATAATTAAAATGAAGCTAGAAAGAAGAAGGAATGAAAAAAGAGTGAAGCAGAAAGCACAATAAACTAATATAATGGTCCCCAAAAGGCATCCGGGCAGTTAAGCTATGCGGCTCATAAGTTTATGTCGCAAAATGTTACATGAAATTGTATTTTATCCACAGAAAGACATATTTTACAGAACAATAGGAGACGCTGTGTCGTAATTATGATCATTATTTAAGGTGCTTGGTGATCAGCAGTGTTTGGGAGGACGAGACAGTGTTTGGGGAAAATGTCACGTTAAATGTCTTCAAGTATAGGAACAGATGCAACCTTTAGCAAGGAGCGGAAAGTAGTGTTGCCATGGTTACAGTGAGTTTACATTTTGGAAAAGGAAGCACGTCGAATCATCCATTGTCATTTCCTTTTTGTGCCATTGGGTGCACTGGCAACTATCACTGAACTACTGAATAAATCTTTAAAAAACCTCATTTATTCTCGGGCAAGTTCTGAAGAATTCCTGCTGCACCGCTCTGTTGTACATTATCGTGTAATTATGAGGGAAACCGTCTCAAAAGGGATGCATCCAGATCTCGTAATTATGACGGTTAACTGTTAATAACTAATCCGACATAATTTTCCAACAAATGTAGCTTAATAAAACCAAGCTCAGTTTGCAGCACACAGTGTAACCGGCTGCATGCATGTACCAGGGCAGGAATGGTAATGCCCAGGAATCCTTGAGGAGCCCAAACTTGGTCTCCATGCTTCAGACGGTGGAAAGTTTGTGTGGAGAAACCCAAGGGAAGCCTAAAGCATAGAGGTGGGAACACGAAGGTCTGGGGTTGTTTTTCTTACAGCGGTGTCGGTGAACTTGAATTTATCGACAGGATCGCAAACACTGGAGTGTGCAGAGGAATTTTGGATGCAAAGTTATTAATGTGACCAAAGTGGATCAGCAGGTTCATGATCCAGGGCGTACCAGTGGCCTGTTGAAAGAATGTTTTGCCCTGAAGAAGATCGATTAGTTAGATTAGCTCTCCAAAGCCGTGACCTAAATACTATAACGGACCAACGCAATACAGTCTTACACCAAAATGTGTATTAGTTACGTTGGCGCAAAATGCAAAAATGGGTTAGTTTCACAAAAAAAGATTGAGTAAAATTGAGCGATATGAGACATTTTTTTTGGCCGATTCTTTACTTTTCAGTTCAAGTCTGGTACGGGGCTGCTGCTTTGTGTCTCTGTTTGCTTTTGCCTCTGCTACACAACTGCTCCCTTAAGTTTAGGCCCCAACACTACTCGGTTACTTTCCTTTTTATTTGCGATATTTGTTGCTTTTTTTCAATCACTGTTTTCTTTTTATGGATGGATGGTTGGATGGATGGATGGTTGGATGGATGGATGGATGGATGGATGGTTGGATGGATGGATGGATGGATGGATGGTTGGATGGATGGATGGATGGATGGATGGGTGGATGGATGGATGGATGGATGGATGGATGGATGGATGGATAGATGGATGATGGATAGATGGATGGATGGATGTCTGCTTTCATTGTCAGTCGTTGTTGAGTTCCGTTTTCAGTCACTGTTTCTGTGATTTTCAGTTGCTGTGTACTTTCATTTTTAGTCACAGTTTTCTGTCATCTTTAGTAGCCGTCTGCTTGTGTTTACATTATTACATTATTACTTGGATAGTTTGCAAAGAAAGGTCATAGTTTGGGTTAAAATACATCCATACAGATGCTTCCCAGTTGTTGTTTGCTTTCGTTTAGGTCACTGTTTTCTGTCACTGTTGTCTTTTGGCTTTAGTCGCAATTTACTTTGGTTTTCAGTTGTTGCTTACATTTGCTTTCAGTGGCCGTCTAATTTAATTGTCAATTGCTGTTTAGTTCCGTTTTCAGTCACTGTTTGCTTTTGTTTACATGACAAAAATACTTCAGTCTTTTGGTTTGGGTTAAAATTGACCTATCCAAATACTTTCAGCTGCTGTTTTGTTTTCAGTTGTAGTTTAGTTCTATTTTCAGTCACTGTTCGCCGTCATTGTTTTCTGTTGTCTTCAGCTGCCAGTTACTTTAGCTTGTAGTCAGTTTACTTTTATTTTCAGTCTGTATTCCCCAGTCTCTGTTTAAGGTTCTCTTTTCTGTCATCCTCTGTTGCTGTTTTCTGTCGCTGTTTTCTAGCATCTTTTGTCAAGAACTCACCTGGAACAGAACAGGTGGACACAAATGCACGACACAGAAGGGGTTCGGGCAGAAAGGCAGGTTTATTACCGGGCAGAGTTCGGTGCACGGGCGATCAATCCAACAGGCAGAGGTATCCAGAAACGGCAGGCAAAAAGGCAAGGTCGAAGGCAGAAACGAGGTCATACACAAAACAGACTATGGCTATAATAACGGTGGGACGAGGACCGTGAAGTACAACCAACTGGCAACGAGACACGCAGGGTGATATACACGAGGTAATGAGGGGAGATGGGAACAGGTGAGGGAAAACCATCAGGGAGCAGGTGTGACAAGACGGGGGCAGGAAGTAAGTCTAGGACAGAGACAACAGGTTAGTGCTTTCAAAATAAAACAGGAAAGACAAGACATCAAATGTGCAAAACATAAACTTGATAGACACGACGTCTTGAAACAATTCACCTATTAATTCCGAGATGACAGTGTCACAACGCACTGTATAAAGGAAGCGGGCGGATCTAGCCTCAGCAGGGGTGAAAATCAGACAATCTCATACATTTGTTTTGGCTCAGAGCACAGCCTTTTACTTTACACACTTTACTTTTTTACCCCCCCCTCACATACACAAGCGCATCCCCAGACGCAAAATAGCAAAATAACGACACGGCTGAAAAACAGTTCTTTAAGTTCGGCAAACAGCTCATGACCCGTCCGGCTTTATATATACAGTTCTACCACCACCTGCACGGCTCTGCAAGGCCACAAACAAATGCACGCCACAGTAGTGCAGGTGGCCGACGCCATCAACAGCTGGACCAACTCACGGCTCTGCGCATCAGCCCTCCTTTGAAAGATGGATCCGGTCCCCAGCAGCTCCGCGAAGCGCTCCGTCCTCCCGTTCCAGCACTGTTAGTTATTCCAAAAGTTCAAACGAGCAAAATCCGTACTCCACAGCCATGCAACTCCGGGAAACCTCCAAGTTGGCGTGTGTCATCATCTCACAACGTGCCCCCGCGCACGTGCACTGCACTCACCTAAATACAGGTTCATGCAAAGCCACGCCCTCAACATGCATTTGATTCAATAACAATACCTGTGACCCCCAGTGACAAAATACATCTACACTATTTCACAGACGATCATAAGGCATCAATTCACTCCTGCTGGGTGCCTATGAAGTGAGGACAGCCCGGGCCTTTACAGTCTTTAGTCACTGTTTGCTTTAGTTACTTTACTTAAGTTTAGGCACCAAAACTAGGCGGCTGATTTTAGGAATAGATCGTGGTTTGGGTTAAAATACTTCCATGCAAATGCCAACCACAAAGCTCCAGTTGTTTCCATGTTGTAAAGGTCTTTCCTGTCCCAACAATGACCCCTAAAAATTGTCAGCCTCTTCCAAATGTCCTGCCTTTTTTTTGAACATTATTTGTGCATCTCTGTGTGTTGTTGACCGATGCAGCCATCTTGATGCAATGAGAGAAAAATAACGCCACCTAGTCGACTCTCTAGTGTGGATAAAACAAAAGCTTTACTGGCTGACACACGGGAGAAACTTTCCTCACAGCTATTACAGAAACTGGTTGATTGCATCCCCCAAACACAATCAAGCAGTTCTGCAAACGGAAGAACGGCACGCTAAATGCAGCATTTTTGTAAATGAGATCTTTATTGACTCCGGGGTAAAGAGTCTGGACAGAAAACGTAACATGTAATCCATTAGTGACTCAGAGAGTGTGAGCTGTTATTAATTACCATTACAAATGGCTCGTCTAATATTTGTAATAATTACAACGGAGCAGTGATCGTTATATAAATGAGTCAGCGCGGGTTTTCAGAAAATCTCTTCACAGGACATCACCTAAGCTCTCACGCATTAGCCTTGTTCTGCAAGATTAATCCAAATCAATATTAATTAATGCTAATCAATGCTGTACAATCTTTTTTACCCTCTGAGGAGTGGACCGAACTAATGAAATTAATGAAGTGCATGTTTGGGACTTTGGCCGTCAGCTCCTGGTGATGTGCAACATCTGCGTGTAGAGTTTTCTGGTACAGTGCAGTACTAAAGTACACAGCTGTGCTTTGGGATGACTGTGTTGTCGTGATTTATGATTCCATTTGCCCTTTGAGAGTACATTCTCCCGACTAGAGGACAAATATTGTCGCGTGTGAAGCCATATGCTTCTTAAAGGAATTTAAATAAAGCCCAACAAGGAAGAACAGAAGCCAACAGATTAGCGGGGGACAACACCAAACACGCTATGTAGTGTCTTTGTAAGTCGCTAATACACATTTGTCTGCCAAGGACATTACATGCAGACCACCCTCCGGGGAAAACTCCCCCTTAAAAGTCTTGCCGGCCGAGAATTTCATTTTCCTGCTATAAGGTTTATCAATAATTTGCTCAAGCATGCCCTGCTCTGCAAATGGAGTGATGATTACATGTGCAGACTTCTAATTGCCTTGTAAATGAGAGCAGAATTACCAATACATCAACTTGGATCCAGCGAACTGTTTGTTTGCTCAGAACCGTCGAGCCCAGACAACCCGAATAATCTAGAAGTCTAACGACGAGGGTGTGCGGGAGAAATCACATTTGACAGAGGCGGCGATTTGATCGTAACAGTTCGATATCAATTCTAGTTGTTTCTTGTCAGTGAAAGTTTCTTTCAGGAAAAGATCAATGTCACAACACGTGACGTCGGTATCGGTATTTATAATATGTTTTACTGTGAGTGGGAAAACATGGTACAGAATAGAACAACTCAGACAAATGTGAAACTGTAAATGATAGAAGATGAAGGTCAGACGCTGAGTTTTAAGTCATTAGGAACCTTGTAAGGATGCAACACAACACAAAATGTAAAAGAGAAATCTTCGCCTTCAGCTGAAAATTAACAGTAAAAAGGTCAAGTTTAGTGTGTCATCCNTTTTTTTTTGATTGGC
Organism: Stegastes partitus; assembly: GCF_000690725.1. Classification (NCBI taxonomy): domain Eukaryota; kingdom Metazoa; phylum Chordata; class Actinopteri; family Pomacentridae; genus Stegastes; species Stegastes partitus. Next base: position 317,690 of record NW_007578273.1, read on the forward strand.
AGGATTTGCGGAAGCCTTTTGTCGTGAGCGCCGCCTCGTCCCTTTTCTGGTTCGGAGGTTCTGAGAGCAAACTGTAAGCCTACAAAGTGACATAATTTCTCAGTCTTTATTGGAAATGGCAACTTCTCAAAGCATCCATACATGTTGGAGCCTGAATCCGACCCAGAAAATGAGAGTGGACAGCATGAACATGTGCAGCTGCAAAGATTACAGCAGGACGTCTGTGTTTGGTAAATATTATGCTCATTACCTGCCTATTGTGTGACATAATGGAGGATTTAGTCTTTCAGTCACAAGCTGTATATATAAATGTTTCTATATATATATGCCCCTTTAAAATGGTGCATGTGTGGAAACTGCAGTAAAACGTCAACCGAGGTGGAAAATGTTGAGAAATTTACTTTGGTAAAACGTACTGTATCGACTGCACAGTCATTTATAGGTAATGTGACGGAGAAGAAAAAAAAAGGGAAACGCACAATATATTCTCTTTACCCTCTGAACACCAGAACCCGCTGACAGGTTTGAAAGGCGTCCTCATGAAAAAATCACAGAGCAACGCCTTTTATCAGAGGAAGAAGTGAAAACAGAAATAACTGTCAGATTGTTAAGCTTTCTAAGCGTCCTAATCATGTGTGACACACAGTTCCATCAGGATCGATGCATTTTTTATGATATTTATTCTACGTGTCTGGTAATTTAAAATTTGCAAAGAAAAAAAAACTGTTTGCATTAAAAAAATTTAAATTCTGACTGAGCAACATACATGTGACAAGAATTCTTTTTAGCTGAACTGCAGACTGTGTAAAAATAAAAGTAGTAAAATGTCTATAGATTGTGGAAAACCCATTATTTTCTACTATTAATTTCACATGTTAGCCCTTGCACTAATGTTCATATACCTTTTTCTAGTAAATGTGTAAATTCTTGTATATATTTGTCTTATTATCTTGTTTTATTTTTTATTAATATTTATTGTATTTTATTCTTTTCTTTCTTTAGTTATTTTACTTTATTTTATTTTTTAAATTTTCCTATTTCTATTTTTCGTGCAAATTCCTAGAGCGACACCAACAGCCAAAACCAAATTCCTTGTATGTTGTGTACGTACTTGGCCATTAAAGCTGATTCTGATTCTGATAAAAAAAGAAAACGGTGCACATATTTATTGACTTTTTAAAACTAACAAAACAATCAACTCTTCTTTCTTTCTTTCTTTCTTTCTTTCTTTCTTTCTTTCTTTCTTTCTTTCTTTCTTTCTTTCTTTTTTATGATTTATGGCATTATAATTACAATTCACTGCACTGAAGGCATTCATGAGTTTCCTTTACCTCTTGTCATGATTGTTCTGTTTCCAAACAAGTGCAGGACTTTACATTGCAGTAAAAATAAAGATCCTACAGTGAGTAAAAAATGTGACAAAAACTCACAGAAACTACTAAAGGTGGAGGCTTTATGGCAGATATTACCTATTGGTTGTGTTCACACATCTAAGAAAACAGAATTTAATGAGTATAAAATCAAAACAACATGTGCTAAAAAAATCTAAATTTAAAATTAGGTCCATCAAGCTACACTATTAATAGCTCCACACCGCTAATCTCTCTCACTGCTACCGTATATGACACAGGTTTCATAGCTGCTCATTACGTCTCTGATTCAACCCAGGCTGAATCTTGTCTGGACAATTAATTTTACTCGGGGAGTGTTCTGAGTGTGCTGTAGCAGCAAGAGCTCTGCTCGTTACTCTGGTGACCGAGCCTGTGTAAAGAATATCTGAGACAAAGAGGCTCGAGTGGGATGACTGTCAGCCACTTAAAATCCTACGAGTGTATGACATTGCCACATCTTCTCTTCTGTATTGTCTTCAGTTGTGACATCTTCTTCTTCTTCTACTACAGAACGAGTTTGCTGTAAGTCATGTTTTAAAATAATTTGCTTTGTGCACACACTTTAAGAACGCTCTGGGCATTAGTAACTGATCTCATGTGAGTACACAGAACGCTGCACATGCTGTCATGTAATTAAAATATTTGGTGAGTTATAAGCACATGAAGAGTCAGTCTGGTGGAGTAACAGCGCCACAGTTGCATCATTTCTGTCTTCATGTCCTGACAATAAGGAGCAGAGCTGCTAAGCAGAGGTCACTGTTAGTTCAGAACAGAACAAATTGGTTCTGACACATTTACAGCAAAACTTTAGAACTCAAATGAACAGGAGCTGTATGTACCTATAGGAAGGGCATACATTAAAATTGTCTACAATATATAATCATGCTGCTTTATATCTGCTCACTTACTGAATGGTGCTTTTGTTACATGCCATGAATTCCTCTGTCACACAAATTATAGTGATACACTGGTTTGACTAATCTGCCGTTTCATGTAGAACATACACAATCTGATCAGGAGCATTTGTGTCTCTGCTTTTAGCACTTTTAAAGTTTTATCCTGAAAACAGAGAAGTCTGAGCACCCTCCTGTTTGTTTCACTACAAAAACTGTTCAAGGTAATACAACTTTTTTCTTTTCTATACTTTTCTACTTTGTAATTACACAGAAAACCCCCGATGCACTCGACTTTCTTCTCTTTTTTTATCAATTTTGTTTTTCACTGTTGAACATCCTTTGTGATCTGATGCACCGTTAAACTTTCTTAATCGTCTCCAAGCGACAAATAAATAAGTTTGATGAGTTTAAGAGTTTAAAAGCAAGAAGCTTATTTACGCCGTGTAGCAGCTCCTTTAGAATTGGTTGATACATCATGAGTAATCAATGTTGCCTACACCAAACCCAGTAAACAGACCTACACTGTGTGTGTGTGTGTGTGTGTGTGTGTGTTTCAGTTTGCATAAGTGTTGTGTTAGAGGGCAACTTCTGGCATTTACTTTTTCCCACTACTTCCTTCCCCCGTGGCGTTTGCTCTTGCAGGGCTTCTGAGTAGGCTGTGCACTAAAGTGGCGATGTCTTATGTCAGATCAGATTTCTTTTTTAGACGTTTTCTATTAGTAGCACCAAAAAAATCCCCTCAGCTCACCAGCATCTCTGTCGCTGTGCTTCCTCTGGGTGGCAAACACAGCTTCACTGCTGCTAATTTCTCAATAGCTACTGTGGTCGCACTCATTCCGATGGATACTTGTGTTTGCAGAATGTTTAATCTGACTGTTTGCTAAGCTGTGCACACTTTAGACTCCTCTGCCGTCCAGCTTTTTTGTTATTAGATGCAGTAACTAAAATGCATTTGATAGCTTTGTACAGTTTGTGATATTGTGCTGAAAACACAGTTTAAACCTTTTTAGGCTTCAGGCAAAATTCAGCATCCTTGCAAATTGACGTATAAATAAAGAAACAGCGTTGTTCCTGTTTGGCATTCTCACATAACCATGTTTGCCTGCTTAGGATTCACACTTCATCAGCGTGTACTTTCAAACAGTGGATGAGCGCTTACTATTGCTTTTGGCAAAGTATCTCAAACAATGCTGGCGAGGGTTGTTCGACGCAAACTTCGCCTCCTGTCCTGTTGCACTGATTATTACTTAACTAATAATTAAAAATCATTTAAATGGTTTTAAATAATGGCAATAATTGAAAAATAAAGGAAAAGGTTGCCAGCGCTGTGTAAGATAGTACCAGAGCATCAACATATTCTCTTAAAAAAAACATGCTTTCATTGAAAACAAATTCAAATAAGTAAAATAATTAACTCAGCATTTAAATCTCTATACGTTAAATCTCTCTACATATAATTGTTTTCTGGAGCATATAGTAAAAACAACATGATTACACTGCACACCTGTAATTAAACATACATAACATCAATTTATGTAATTTCATTTTCATTGATCATTGTCTTCATCAAGACGTCTCTTAAACTGTCACTGCTTTCATCCAGGTTCACATCAGCATCGTTCCCATCGCTGCCCACCAGCTCATCCTCTCCTAACTCACCTATCGGCCCTTTTCTCTTTCTCTGACTCTGACTTGCTTGTTCTACGGCTGAGGTAAGCTGGCCATAGCAGCACAAATGCAAGTGCCAGCTGCAAAGCTTCTTGAATAATTATATATTGTGTAGGAGAAAAGTATTGTTAAATGCAATTAGCTTATTGACTAGAAACGTAGCACGGAGCAGCATCTAATTTAGACTCTTTCTGTTGACTTCCAAAGGTGTAATTTACAATATAGATAATGTTTAAGAGCAACAAAAATGTTTGACATGACTGAATACAAATAAAAACATTGTCTTTGTCTCTTTAAGTGGAGTCAAAAGCATAGACTGTATAAAAGATGGACGTAGCAACCGGCCCTGAAAAATGAAGTCAACCAGGAAGTGTCAAAAACCTGCAGTATCACTACGTCCGCTAGCTGCTGGCTCCAAAAAGTCCTGGCTCCCATAGAAATGAATTGGAAAAGAAGTGATCACAGATCATGAAATACTGCATTCCTACAGCTCAGGATTTTTTTATTATTAGTTTTCATGGTCAAATCCAGAGATCAGGTGGCCAATCTGAAAATAAATCAATACTGAATTTTGAAAAAATCATCAACATTTTGCGGGGCAAGGGGCGTGGCTGGCTTGATTGACAGTCGGCAGCGACGACGCAGACGAAGCGAGCAGAAGGCGGTAAATGTGGGCGGGCAGAGAGGGCCCGCCTCTCAATCCGTCTGACCAATCGCTGCTCCTATGGCTCCGCCCCCCTCCAACGATTATTGCATCACTGGCTCCAAAAATCCAAGATGTCAACCAGGAAGTAGCAAAACCCTGGCTTCATTTTCTCAGTGCAGAAACCAACGGGTGACGTCACAGCAGCTACGTCCATCTTTTATACAGTCTATGGTCAAAGGTGACAATCATAGCATCAAGTAGCTTCATGCTAACAGCAATGCTAATGCTATGCAAGTCTTCAGCAGGTTAAATGCACTCAAATCACTTCCATATTTGCATATACTTGCTGCAAGGCAACAGATTTATTTTACCATTTTACAAAAATACATCAAATCGAAACTGGTTTTAATGATTAAAAATAAAAAAAAAAGTACTTACCCCAGATATTATTTTAATTTTTCTCCTCAGAGGAATTTCGCCTGAAAATTGAGCTATTAGTCAACATTGAGAGCTCTCAGATCAAAACCTGCTCAGTCCCAGATGATGTGCATATTTCAGTCAAAGCAGAAAAAAAAACCTCTTTTCACAAGTAAACATTAAAACATGGTTTTCATATTACTGCCTTTTAGCAAAATCATGATAATGTAATTATCACTGTGTAATAGAACCAAGCATTTCCCTGAGCATCCAGCCCCACAAACAAATGTAGTGAGATAAGCTGTGTTTAATAGCAATAAATAATACATTAAACTATGCAAACATGCTTTACACAGCACGGGTTTGGGAAAGGCTGAAAATGACATCACCCTTTAAAAATCTTTAAATGTCAAGTAATACTCTGACTGTGACCCCATTAACACTGTTTAAGCATGTGGAAAAATCCAGAGCTTGACAGGTCAACTGGGCCTCGTTGGGTTGCTAAGCTATGTTTGGATAATCACTGTTCAGGGGAAGGGTTTAGCAAACAGTCGGTCGCCTCAGTGATGCTTTGGCAATTTGGCCAATCCACACAGGAAGTGGTTTTAGAAACGCTTTGGACGTCACAGACAGCAGGTTGTGTGGACAGCAGCTACGCTCCACTCAGGTCTGTAGCTTTTAATGTGGATTCCCACCAGCGGATCGAAAATTCTGCATAATTATTGTGGTACATTTACACGACTTTGCTATTCGGTTCATGCGATTCCATCCTGCTGTTTCCTGCATAAGCCGAAAGAGTGAGAGAGAGGAGTCAGAGATGTTCATCCTTCGTTCCTCGTGGATATTCGGGAATAAACACGTTTCACAGCAGTTTGCCGGTTGCCAGGCCTGCTGGTTGTTGGCTGCACAGATGTCTGAGTGAAGGGAGCAGGAGCGAGGCAAGGAGACTGTCAGCCCAACCACCTAACTCGACACGCTGACATATGGACTGCCTGTCAATTGCAATTATTAATTTGATATTTCCCAGCCCCGGGAGCACGGCACAACATGCTGCCCGGAGCCAGTATAATCAAATTACCAGAGCAAAAGTAATGGCTGGCCATCCACCACTGCCTCCCCTGACTCAACTTTTAATTCTGCCACGCTGGCTCTGAGGGTAGAAAACAGGATATATTTAAATTGATATCTCCTCCAGAAGGGTGTGTTTTCTGCCTGCTCGGTGGGACGGATACGCACTTTGTTTTGGGTGCAGTAACTTTTACTTTAGGGATGGATTTTGCAGTTGAATAAAATTTAGAAAGAATGAGATTCCTAGATGGCTCCACTTAATTCTCTCGCCTTCTAATATTCAGGGGGAAAAAAACTGCACAGCCGAAGCATCGATATCACTTTTATTTGTTGCTGTTCCTCCTCATGCTTCTCCACAATACCCCGCAGAATCAAGTGTTCAATAAGTCCGAGAAACTTGATTGTTGCAGCGGTTTTCATAACAAAGTTACAGGATTTGGTTTTCTTTTACAAACTGTACAATATCAATAATTAAAATGAAGCTAGAAAGAAGAAGGAATGAAAAAAGAGTGAAGCAGAAAGCACAATAAACTAATATAATGGTCCCCAAAAGGCATCCGGGCAGTTAAGCTATGCGGCTCATAAGTTTATGTCGCAAAATGTTACATGAAATTGTATTTTATCCACAGAAAGACATATTTTACAGAACAATAGGAGACGCTGTGTCGTAATTATGATCATTATTTAAGGTGCTTGGTGATCAGCAGTGTTTGGGAGGACGAGACAGTGTTTGGGGAAAATGTCACGTTAAATGTCTTCAAGTATAGGAACAGATGCAACCTTTAGCAAGGAGCGGAAAGTAGTGTTGCCATGGTTACAGTGAGTTTACATTTTGGAAAAGGAAGCACGTCGAATCATCCATTGTCATTTCCTTTTTGTGCCATTGGGTATACTGGCAACTATCACTGAACTACTGAATAAATCTTTAAAAAACCTCATTTATTCTCGGGCAAGTTCTGAAGAATTCCTGCTGCACCGCTCTGTTGTACATTATCGTGTAATTATGAGGGAAACCGTCTCAAAAGGGATGCATCCAGATCTCGTAATTATGACGGTTAACTGTTAATAACTAATCCGACATAATTTTCCAACAAATGTAGCTTAATAACACGAAGCTCAGTTTGCAGCACACAGTGTAACCGGCTGCATGCATGTACCAGGGCAGGAATGGTAATGCCCAGGAATCCTTGAGGAGCCCAAACTTGGTCTCCATGCTTCAGACGGTGGAAAGTTTGTGTGGAGAAACCCAAGGGAAGCCTAAAGCATAGAGGTGGGAACACGAAGGTCTGGGGTTGTTTTTCTTACAGCGGTGTCGGTGAACTTGAATTTATCGACAGGATCGCAAACACTGGAGTGTGCAGAGGAATTTTGGATGCAAAGTTATTAATGTGACCAAAGTGGATCAGCAGGTTCATGATCCAGGGCGTACCAGTGGCCTGTTGAAAGAATGTTTTGCCCTGAAGAAAATCGATTAGTTAGATTAGCTCTCCAAAGCCGTGACCTAAATACTATAACGGACCAACGCAATACAGTCTTACACCAAAATGTGTATTAGTTACGTTGGCGCAAAATGCAAAAATGGGTTAGTTTCACAAAAAAAGATTGAGTAAAATTGAGCGATATGAGACATTTTTTTTGGCCGATTCTTTACTTTTCAGTTCAAGTCTGGTCCGGGGCTGTTGTGTCTCTGTTTGCTTTTGCCTCTGCTACACAACTGCTCCCTTAAGTTTAGGCCCCAACACTACTCGGTTACTTTCCTTTTTATTTGCGATATTTGTTGCTTTTTTTCAATCACTGTTTTCTTTTTATGGATGGATGGATGGATGGATGGTTGGATGGATGGTTGGATGGATGGATGGATGGATGGTTGGATGGATGGATGGATGGTTGGTTGGATGAATGGATGGATG